>NW_017191659.1:0-10676 GCF_001704415.2 Capra hircus
CCATGGGAAGTTGCTCGGGCGACCTCTGGGATCCGACTCCCGTCGATGCTGGGCCTAAGACATTGTGTGGAGTCGGTTCGCGTAAAGCGCTGAGGATTCTCTCGCAGTGCTGAAAAGGATGCTTGGGAACTTCTGGCTCTCCCCAGTGGAGTCAGTCCTCGTGCTCGAGTGGGGGCATTACGAAGTGCGCTTTACTTTCTCGAGCTGTAGCAGCATTGGTAACGCTTCCCTTCGCGTGGCATCAAGGATCTTGGCTTTCCTCGAGGCTTTCCCACGAGGCTTTCCACGAGGCTTTCCCACAGGGCTGTCCCACGTGGCAACGTGGTGTGAGTCGATCCTCTGCTTGAAAGTCGAAACAGTGCAGGGAAAACAGGTTTCCCTGGAATGGACTGAGATATCTGGAGGACTCTGGGAATGGTGGCACAACCTGGAGTTCCTCACGCCTTTCCTGTGGAGAGTGCCTCCTCTTGAGATGCGACAGGAACGCGGAATTCTTTCCCGACCACGCAGGGAAAGGAACCCGTCTCTCGAGCAAGGAGGCCGAAACGGGTCTCCTCTGGATGTGGGCGGGACTCTCGTGCTTCATCCTGAGTGGAGTCGGGTATGCCGGGGAACTTCTTGAGTTGTAGCAAGGGTGTGAAGGACCCTTTGGAAGTTCCAGAAGTTAGGTGTGATTAGCCTCTAGACGCCTCAGCGGAAATGGGCCTCATCTCCCCTGGAGGGGAGAACCTCCTGGATTTCTCGAGTTGCGGCAGGTGCTCTCGACTTACGACGGGGACCTCAGGGACCCGCTCTGGGTGGCCTCAGGAAAGGCCAGTCCCCATGCGAGCTTGCTCAGGGGCCTCTCGGGATTCCTCTCCCATCGATGCGGGGCCTAAGACCATTGTGTGGAGTCAGTTCCGGAACCTGAGGATTCCTCTCCAGTGCTGACATGGATCTTGGGTACTTCTGGAGCCTCCCAGGGGAGTCAGTCCTCGTCTCGAGTGGCGGCATCCACGTGCAGCTTTGCACCCGAGCTGTAGCAGCGGTGTCACGCTTCCCTTCGCGGGGATCAAGGGATCCGTGGCTTTCCCATCGAGGCCTTTCCCACGAGGCTTTCCCTCGGAGTCTTATCCCACAGGGCTGTCCCACGTGTCATCGTCGCTGTGGAGTCGATCCTCGGCTTGAAATTCGAGGCAGTGCAGGGAAAACAGGTTTCCCTGGAATGGACCTAGACATCTGGGGGACTCTGGGAATGGTGGCACGACCCTGGAGTTCCTCTCGCCTTCCTGTGGAGGCGACCTCCTCTTGAGATGCGAGGAGAACGCCCGGGAATTCTTTCCCGACCCACGCAGGGAAAGGATCCCTCCTCTCGAGCTAAGGAGGCGGAAACGGGACTCCTCTGGATGTGGGCGGGACTCTCGTGCTTCCTCTCGAGTGGAGACGGATATCGTCGGGGAACTTGCTTGAGTTGCAGCAAGGGTGTGAAGGACCCTTTGGAAGTTCCAGAGGTTAGGTGTGATTAGCCTCGAGACCCCTCAGCGGAAATGGCCTCATCTCGCCTGGAGGGGAGAACCCTCCTGGATTTTTCTCGGAGTTGTGGCAGGTGCTCTCGAGTTATGACGGGGACATCAGGGACCCTCTCTGGTGGCCTCAGGAAAGGCCAGACGCCATGCGAGTTGCTCGGGGCCTCTCGGGATTCCTCTCCCGTAGATGCAGTCGCCTAAGACCTTGTGTGGAGTCGGTGCCGGAACCTGAGGATTCCTCTCCAGTGCTTACATGGATCTTGGGGTACTTCTGGAGTCTCCCCAGGTGAGTCAGTCCTCATATCTATTGGGGGCATGCATGTGCGCAATTTCCTCCAGAGCTGTAGCAGCAGTGTCACTCTTCCCTTCGCGTGGATCCAGGAATCTGTGGCTTTCCTTGGAGGCTTTCCCACGAGGCTTTCCCACGACGTTTTCCCACTGGGCTGTCCCACGTACCCACCGTGGGTGTGAGTCGATCCTCGGCTTGAAAGTCGAGGCAGTGCTGGGAAAACTGGTTTCCCTGTTATGGACTGAGCATCTGGGGACTCTGGGAATAGTGCACGACCCAGGAGTTCCTCTCGCCTTTCCTGTGGTGAGCGCCTCCACTTGAGATGCGACGGGATCGCCGGGAATTCTTTCTCGACCACACAGGAAAAGAATCCCTCCTCTGGAACTATGAAGCGGAAACGGGGCTCCTCTGGATGTGGGTGGGACTCTCGTGCTTCCTCTCGATTGGAAACGGTATGTCGAGGAACTTCTTGTGTTGCAGCAAGGGTGTTAAGGACCCCTTTGGAAGTTCCAGAGGTTAGGTGTGATTAGCATCGAGACGCCTCAGGGGAAATGGGCCTCATCTCGCCTGAAGGGGAGAACCTCCTGGATTTTCTCGAGTTGCGGCAGGTACTGTGGACTTAAGACGGGGACCTCAGGGACCGCCCTGGTGGCCTCAGGAAATGCCAGTCCCCATGCGAATTGCTCGGGGGCCTCTCGGGATTCCTCTCCCGTCGATGCCGGGGCCTAAGACCTTGTGTGTAGTCGATGCCGGAACCTGGATTCCTCTCCAGCCCTGACATGGATCTTGGGTACTTCTGGAGTCTCCCCAGGGAAGTCAGTCCGCGTCTCGAGTCGGGGCATGCACGTGCGCTTTCCTCCCGAGCTGTAGCAGCAGTGTCGCGCTTCCCTTTGCGTGGATCAACGGATCTGTAGCTTTCCCTCGAGGCTTTCCCAGGAGGCTTTCCCACGGCTTTCCCACAGGGCTGTCCCACGTGCCACCGTGGTGTGAGTCGATCCTGGGCTTGAAAGTCGAAACAGTGCAGGGAAACAGGTTTCCCTGGAATGGACTGAGACATCTGGGGACTCTGGGAATGGTGGCACGACCCTGGAGTTCCTCTCGCCTTTCCTGTGGAGAGTGCCTCCTCTTGAGATGCGACAGGAACGCCGGAATTCTTTCCGACACGCAGGAAAGGAACCCGTCTCTCGAGCAAGGAGGCGGAAACGGGCTCCTCTGGATGTGGGCGGACTCTCGTGCTTCCTCTCGAGTGGAGCGGGTATTCGGGGAACTTTTGAGTTGCAGCAAGGTGTGAAGGACCTTGGAAGTTCCAGAAGTTAGGTGTGATTAGCTCGAGACGCCTCAGCGGAAATGGGCCTCATCTCGCCTGGAGGGGGAGAACCTCCTGGATTTTCTCGAGTTGCGGCAGGTGCTCTCGACTTAGACGGGGACCTCAGGGACCTGCTCTGTGGCCTCAGGAAAGCCATCCCCATGCGAGTTGCTCGGGGCCTCTCGGATCCTCTCCCGTCGATGCCGGGGCTTAAGACCTTGGTGGAGTCGGTGGAAACCTGAGGATTCCTCTCCAGTGCTGACTCTTGGGGACTTCTGGACAGGGAGTCTCGAGGATCCTCCAGCGCCAATTGGATTCCTTTCGAGGATCGACTCACAACACGGTGGCACGTGGGACAGCCTTTGGGAAAGTCTCGTGGGAAATCCTCGTGGGAAAGCCTCGAGGAAAGCCACAGATCCTTGATCCACGCGAAGGGAAGCGTGACTGCTGCTACAGCTCGGGAGGAAAGCGCACTGGATGCCCCCACTCGAGAGAGGACTGAGTCCCTGGGAGACTCCAGAAGTACCCCAAGATCCATGTCAGCACTGGAGAGGAATCCTCAGGTTTCGCACCGACTCCACACATTCGACGGGAGAGGATCCGAGAGGCCCCTGAGCAACTCGCATGGGGATTGGCCTTTCCTGAGGCCACCAGAGCAGGTCCCTGAGGTCCCGTCGTAAGTCGAGAGCACCTGCGCAACTCGAGAAAATCCAGGAGGTTCTCCCCTCCAGGCGAGATGAGGCCCATTTCCGCTGAGGCGTCTCGAGGCTAATCACACCTAACTCTGGAACTTCCAAGGGTCCTTCACACCCTTGCTGCAACTTAAAAGTTCCCCCGACATACCCGTCTCCACTCGAGAGGAAGCACGAGAGTCCCGCCCACATCCAGAGGAGGCCCCCGTTTCCGCCTCCTTGCTCGAGAGACGGGTTCCATTTCCCTGCGTTTTCGGGAAAGAATTTCCAGCGTTCCTGTCGCATCTTAAGAGGAGGCACTCTCCACATGAAAGGTGAGAGGAACTCCAGGGTCGTGCCACCATTCCCAGAGTCCTCCAGATGTCTCAGTCCATTCCAGGGAAACCTGTTTTCCCTGCACTGTTTCGACTTTCAAGCCGAGGATCGACTCACACCACGGTGGCACGGGGGACAGCCCTGTGGGAAAGCCTCGTGGGAAAGCCTCCTGGGAAAGCCTCGAGGGAAAGCTACAGATCCGTTGATCCACGCAAAGGGAAGCGCGACACTGCTGCTACAGCTCGGGAGGAAAGCGCACGTGCATGCCCCGACTCGAGACGCGGACTGACTTCCCTGGGGAGACTCCAGAAGTACCCCAAGATCCATGTCAGGGCTGGAGAGGAATCCTCAGGTTCCGGCATCGACTACACACAAGGTCTTAGGCCCCGGCATCGACGGGAGAGGAATCCCGAGAGGCCCCCGAGCAATTCGCATGGGGACTGGCATTTCCTGAGGCCACCAGGGCGGTCCCTGAGGTCCCCGTCTTAAGGCCACAGTACCCTGCCGCAACTCGAGAAAATCCAGGAGGTTCTCCCCTTCAGGCGAGATGAGGCCCATTTCCCCTGAGGCATCTCGATGCTAATCACACCTAACCTCTGGAACTTCCAAAGGGTCCTTAACACCCTTGCTGCAACACAAGAAGTTCCTCGACATACACGTTTCTAATCGAGAGGAAGCACGAGAGTCCCACCCACATCCAGAGGAGCCCCGTTTCCGCTTCATAGTTCCAGAGGAGGGATTCTTTTCCTGTGTGGTCGAGAAAGAATTCCCCGGCGATCCCGTCGCATCTCAAGTGGAGGCGCTCACCACAGGAAAGGCGAGAGGAACTCCTGGGTCGTGCCACTATTCCCAGAGTCCCCCAGATGCTCAGTCCATAACAGGGAAACCAGTTTTCCCAGCACTGCCTCGACTTTCAAGCCGAGGATCGACTCACACCACGGTGGTACGTGGGACAGTCGCTGTGGGAAAGCCTCGTGGGAAAGCCTCCTGGGAAAGCCTCCAAGGAAAGGCACAGATTCCTGGATCCACGCGAAGGGAAGAGTGACACTGCTGCTACAGCTCTGGAGGAAATTGCACATGCATGCCCCCAATAGATATGAGGACTGACTCACCTGGGAGACTCCAGAAGTACCCCAAGATCCATGTAAGCACTGGAGAGGAATCCTCAGGTTCCGGCACCGACTCCACACAAGGTCTTAGGCGACTGCATCTACGGGAGAGGAATCCCGAGAGGCCCCCGAGCAACTCGCATGGCGTCTGGCCTTTCCTGAGGCCACCAGAGAGGGTCCCTGATGTCCCCGTCATAACTCGAGAGCACCTGCCACAACTCGAGAAAATCCAGGAGGTTCTCCCCTCCAGGCGAGATGAGGCCCATTTCCGCTGAGGGGTCTCGAGGCTAATCACACCTAACCTCTGGAACTTCCAAAGGGTCCTTCACACCCTTGCTGCAACTCAACAAGTTCCCCGACGTACCCCTCTCCACTCGAGAGGAAGCACGAGAGTCCCGCCCACATCCAGAGGAGTACCGTTTCCGCCTCCTAGCTCGAGAGGAGGGTCCTTTCCCTGCGTGGTCGGGAAAGAATTCCCGGGGATCCCGTCGCATCTCAAGAGGAGGCGCTCTCCACAGGAAAGGCGAGAGGAACTCCTGGGTTGTGCCACCATTTCCAGAGTCCCCCAGATGTCTCAGTCCATTCCAGGGAAACCTGTTTTCCCTGCACTGCCTCGACTTTCAAGCCGAGAATCGACTCACACCACGGTGGCACGTGGGACAGCCCTGTGGGAAAGCCTCGAGGGAAAGCCTCGTGGGAAAGCCTCGAGGGAAAGCCCCTGATCCCTTGATCCACACGAAGGGAAGCGTGACACTGCTGCTTCAGCTCGGGAGCAAATCTCACGTGGATGCGCCAACTCGAGACGAGGACTGAGTCCCCTGGGTAGGCTCCAGAAGTTCCCCAAGCTCCATGTCAGCACTGGAGAGTAATCCTCAGGTTCCGACACCGATTCCACACATGGTCTTAATCCCCGGCATCGACGGGAGAGGAATCCCGAGAGGCCCCTGAGCAACTCGCATGGGGATTGGCCTTTCCTGAGGCCACCAGACAGGTCCCTGAGGTCCCCGTCATAAGTCGAGAGCACCTGCCACAACTCGAGAAAATCCAGGAGGTTCTCCCCTCCAGGGGAGATGAGGCCCATTTCCGCTGAGGCGTCTAGAGGCTAATCACACCTAACTTCTGGAACTTCCAAAGGGTCCTTCACACCCTTGCTACAACCCAAGAAGTTCCCCGGCATACCCGACTCCACTAAGGATGAAGCACGAGAGTCCCGCCCACATCCAGAGGAGACCCGTTTCGGCCTCCTTGCTCGAGAGACGGGTTCCTTTCCCTGCGTGGTCGGGAAAGAATTCCCGGCGTTCCTGTCGCATCTCAAGAGGAGGCACTCTCCACAGGAAAGGCGTGAGGAACTCCAGGGTTGTGCCACCATTCCCAGAGTCCTCCAGATATCTCAGTCCATTCCAGGGAAACCTGTTTTCCCTGCACTGTTTCGACTTTCAAGCAGAGGATCGACTCACACCACGTTGCCACGTGGGACAGCCCTGTGGGAAAGCCTCGTGGGAAAGCTTCGTGGGAAAGCCTCGAGGGAAAGCCACAGATCCCTTGATCCACGCGAAGGGAAGCGTTACAATGCTGCTACAGCTCGAAAGTAAAGCGCACTTGTATGCCCCCTCTCGAGACGAGGACTGACTCCACTGGGGAGAGTCCAGAAGTTCCCCAAGATCCTTTTCAGCACTGGAGAGGAATCCTCAGGTTACGGAACCGACTCCACACAATGTCTTAGGCCCCAGCATCGACGGGATCGGGATCCCAAGAGGTCCCCGAGCAACTCCCATGGGGACTGGCATTTCCAGAGGCCTCAAGAGCGGATCCCTGAGGACAACGTCTCAAGTCGAGAGCACCTGCCGCAACTCGAGAAAATCCAGGAGGTTCTCCCCTCCAGGCGAGATGAGGCCCATATCCGCTGAGGCGTCTCGAGGCTAATCACACCTAAACTCTGGAACTTCCAAAGGGTCCTTCACACCCTTGTTGCAACTCAAGAAGTTCCCCAACATACCTGACTCCACTCGAGAGGAAGCACGAGAGTCCCGCCCACATCCAGAGGAGCCCCGTTTCCGCCTGATAGATCCAGAGGAGGGATCCTTTCCCTGCGTGGTCGGGAAAGAATTCCCGGCGATCCCGGCGCATTTCAAGAGGAGGCACTCTCCACAGGAAAGGCGAGAGGAACTCCAGGGTCGTGCCACCATTCCCAGAATCCCCCACATGTCTCAGTCCATTCCAGGGAAACCTGTTTTCCCTGCACTGTCTCGACTTTCAAGCCGAGGATCGACTCACACCACGGTGGCACGTGGGACAGCCCTGTGGGAAAGCCTCGTGGGAAAGCCACAGATCCCTTGATCCACAAGAAGGGAAGCGTGACACTGCTGCTACAGCTCGGGAGGAAAGCGCACGTGCCTGCCCCCACTCGAGACGAGGACTGACTCCCCTGGGGAGATCTCCAGAAGTACTCCAAGATCCATGTCAGCACTGGAGAGGAATCCTCACGTTCCGGCAACGACTGCACAAAAGGTCTTAGGCCCCTTCATCGACGGGAGAGGAATCCCGAGAGGCCCCGGAGCAACTCGCATGGGGACTGGCCTTTCCTGAGGCCACCAGAGCGGGTCCCTGAGGTCCCCGTCGTAATTCGAGAGCACCTGCCGCAACTCGAGAAAATCCAGGAGGTTCTCCCCTCCAGGTGTGATGAGGCCCATTTCTGCTGAGGCGTCTCGAGGCTAATCACACCTAACCTCTGAACTCCAAAGGTTCTTTTACACCCTTGCTGGCAACTCAAGAAGTTCCCCGACATACCCGTCTCCACTCGAGAGGAAGCACTGAGAGTACCGTAAACATCCAGAGGGGCCCCGTTTCCGCCTCATAGCTTGAGAGGAGGGATCCTTTCCCTGCGTGTTCGGGAAAGAATTCCCGGCGTTCTCCTCGCATCTCAAGAGGAGGTGGGCTCCACAGGAAAGGCGAGAGGAACTCCAGGGTCGTGCCACCATTCCCAGAGTCCCCCAGATGTCTAGGTCCATTCCAGGGAAACCTGTTTTCCCTGCACTGCCTCGAATTTCAAGCCGAGGATCGACCCACAGCATGATGACACGTGGACAGCCCTGTGGTTAAGACTCGTGGGAAAGCCTCGTGGGAAAGCCTCGATGGAAAGCCACGGATCCCCTTGATCCACGCGAAGGGAAGCGGGAGACCCCTGCTACAGCTCGGGTGAAAGCGCACGTGGATGCCCCCACTCGAGTAGAGGACTGACTCCCCTGGGGAGACTCCAGAAGTACCCCAAGATCCATGTCAGCACTGGAGAGGAATCCTCAGGTTCCGGAACTGACTCCACACAAGGTCTTAGGCCCCAGCATCGATGGGAGAGGAATCCCGAGAGGCCCCCGAGCAACTCGCATGGGGACTGGCCTTTCCTGAGGCCACCAGAGCGGGTCCCTGAGGTCCCCGTCGTAAGTCGAGAGCACCTTGCCGCAACTCGAGAAAATTCAGGAAGTACTCCCCTCCAGGCGAGATGAGGCCCATTTCCTCTGGAACTTCCAAAGGGTCCTTCACCCTTGCTGCAACTCAAGAAGTTCCCCGACATACCCGTCTCCACTCGAGATGAGAGTCCCGCCCACATCCAGAGGAGCCCCGTTTCCGCCTCCTAGCTCGAGAGGAGGGATCCTTTCCCTGCGTGGTCGGGAAAGAATTCCCGGCGTTCCGTCGCATCTCAAGAGGAGGCGCTCGCAGGAAAGGCGAGAGGAACTCCAGGGTCTGCCACCATTCCAGAGTCCCCCAGATTCAGGGCAACTTTCAAAGGATCGACTTGGGAAAAGAAAGAAGTCTGGGGACTCTGGAATGGTGGCGACCTGGAGTTCCTCTCGCCTTTCCTGAGGCCTCCTCTTGAGATGCGACGGGAACGGGGAATTCTTTCCCGACCACGCAGGAAAGGATCCCTCCTCTCGAGCTAGGAGGCGGAAACGGGCTCCTCTGGATGTGGGCGGACTCTCGTGCTTCCTCTCGAGTGGAGACGGGTATGTCGGGGAACTTTTGAGTTGCAGCAAGGGTGTGAAGGACCCTTGGAAGTTCCAGAGGTTAGGTGTGATTAGCCTCGAGACGCCTCAGCGGAAATGGGCCTCATCTCGCCTGGAGGGAGAACCTCCTGGATTTTCTCGAGTTGCGGCAGGTGCTCTCGACTTACGACGGGGACCTCAGGGACCCGCTCTGGTGGCCTCAGGAAAGGCCAGTCCCCATGCGAGTTGCTCGGGGCCTCTCGGATTCCTCTCCCGTCGATGCTGGGGCCTAAGACCTTGTGTGGAGTCGTGCCGGAACCTGAGGATTCCTCTCCAGTGCTGACATGGATCTTGGGGTACTTCTGGAGTCTCCCCAGGGGAGTCAGTCCTCGTCTCGAGTGGGGGCATGCACGTGCGCTTTCCCCGAGCTGTAGCAGCAGTGTCACGCTTCCCTTCGCGTGGATCAAGGGATCTGTGGCTTTCCCTCGAGGCTTTCCCACGAGGCTTTCCCCTTCCACAGGGCTGTCCACGTGCCACCGTGGTGTGAGTCGATCCTCGGCTTGAAAGTCGAGGCAGTGCAGGGAAAACAGGTTTCCTGGAATGGACTGAGACATCTGGGGGACTCTGGGAATGGCACGACCTGGAGTTCCTCTCGCCTTTCCTGTGGAGAGCGCCTCCTCTTGAGATGCGACGGGAACGCCGGGAATTCTTTCCCGACACGCAGGGAAAGGATCCCTCCTCTCGAGCTAGAGGCGGAAACGGGGCTCCTCTGGATGTGGGCGGGACTCTCGTGCTTCCTCTCGAGTGGACGGGTATGTCGGGGAACTTCTTGAGTTGCAGCAAGGGTGTGAAGGACCCTTTGGAAGTTCCAGAGGTTAGGTGTGATTAGCCTCGAGACGCCTCAGCGGAAATGGGCCTCATCTCGCCTGGAGGGGAGAACCTCCTGGATTTTCTCGAGTTGCGGCAGGTGCTCTCGACTTACGACGGGGACCTCAGGGACCCGCTCTGGTGGCCTCAGGAAAGGCCAGTCCCCATGCGAGTTGCTCGGGCCTCTCGGGATTCCTCTCCGTCGATGCCGGGGCCTAAGACCTTGTGTGGAGTCGGTGCCGGAACCTGAGGATTCCTCTCCAGTGCTGACATGGATCTTGGGTACTTCTGGAGTCTCCCCAGGGGAGTCAGTCCTCGTCTCGAGTGGGGGCATGCACGTGCGCTTTCCTCCCGAGCTGTAGCAGCAGTGTCACGCTTCCCTTCGCGTGGATCAAGGGATCTGTGGCTTTCCACGAGGCTTTCCCACAGGGCTGTCCCACGTGCCACCGTGGTGTGAGTCGATCCTCGGCTTGAAAGTCGAGGCAGTGCAGGGAAAACAGGTTTCCCTGGAATGGACTGAGACATCTGGGGGACTCTGGAATGGTGGCACGACCCTGGAGTTCCTCCCGCGTTCCCGGGCATTTCAAGGAGGAGGCCACTCTCACAGGAAAGGCGA
>NW_017191660.1:0-10676 GCF_001704415.2 Capra hircus
CACTGGTCAGTATTATTTCTGTGTAAAGTTGTGACATTTTAATTCATTCTGTCCCATGACTTCCCTGTTACTCAATTTACTTTGATGTTTACATGGATTTGATGCTCAGTACTATGTTTTTTGCCCATGTCTGAGGTCAGGGGTGGCCAGGAGGAGCCACAAACATCTCAGGTCAGGGGCAGCAGCAGGAAGGAGCAACCTCATGTCCAAGGCATAGTGGCTGCGCGGGCGCAGGAGGGCCTAGAGGAGCTATCCCACGTTGAAGGTCAGGAAGGGGGTGGTGAGGAGATACCTTGTCCAAGGTAAGAAGCAGCGGCTGAGCTTTGCTGGAGCAGCTGTGAAGAGATACCCCATACCCAAGGTAAGAGAAACCCAAGTAAGATGGTAGGTGTTGCAAGAGGGCATCAGAGGCAGACACACTGAAACCATACTCACAGAAAACTAGTCAATCTAATCACACTAGGACCACAGCCTTGTCTAACTCAATGAAACTAAGCCATGCCGTGGGCAACCCAAGATGGGCGGTCATGGTGGAGAGGTCTGACAGAATGTGGTCCACTGGAGAAGGGAATGGCAAACCACTTCAGTATTCTTGCCTTGAGAACCCATGAACAGTATGAAAAGGCAAAATGATAGGATACTGAAAGAGGAACTCCCCAGGTCAGTAGGTGCCCAATATGCTACTGGAGATCAGTGGAGAAATAACTCCAGAAAGAATGAAGGGATGGAGCCAAAGCAAAAACAATACCCAGCTGTGGATGTGACTGGTGATAGAAGCAAGGTCCGATGCTGTAAAGAGCAATATTGCATAGGAACCTGGAATGTCAGGTCCATGAATCAAGGCAAATTGGAAGTGGTCAAACAAGAGATGGCAAGAGTGAACGTCGACATTCTAGGAATCAGCGAACTAAAATGGACTGGAATGGGTGAATTTAACTCAGATGACCATTATATCTACTACTGCGGGCAGGAATCCCTCAGAAGAAATGGAGTAGCCATCATGGTCAACAAAAGAGTCTGAAATGCAGTACTTGGATGCAATCTCAAAAACGACAGAATGATCTCTGTTCGTTTCCAAGGCAAACCATTCAATATCACAGTAATCCAAGTCTATGCCCCAACCAGTAATGCTGAAGAAGCTGAAGTTGAATGGTTCTATGAAGACCTACAAGACCTTTTAGAACTAACACCCAAAAAGATGTCCTTTTCATTATAGGGGACTGGAATGCAAAAGTAGGAAGTCAAGAAACACCTGGAGTAACAGGCAAATTTGGCCTTGGAATGTGGAATGAAGCAGGGCAAAGACTAATAGAGTTTTGCCAAGAAAATGCACTGGTCATAGCAAACACCCTCTTCCAACAACACAAGAGAAGACTCTACACATGGACATCAGATGGTCAACACCGAAATCAGATTGATTATATTCTTTGCAGCCAGATGGAGAAGCTCTATACAGTCAGCAAAAACAAGACCAGGAGCTGACTGTGGCTCAGATCATGAACTCCTTATTACCAATTCAGACTTAAATTGAAGAAAGTAGGGAAAACCTAGACCATTCAGGTATGACCTAAATCAAATCCCTTATGATTATACAGTGGAAGTGAGAAATAGATTTAAGGGCCTAGATCTGATAGATAGAGTGCCTGATGAACTATGGAATGAGGTTCGTGACATTGTACAGGAGACAGGGATCAAGACCATCCCCATGGAAAAGAAATGCAAAAAAGCAAAATGGCTGTCTGGGGGAGGCCTTACAAATAGCTGTGAAAAGAAGAGAGGAAAAAGCAAAGGAGAAAAGGAAAGATATAAGCATCTGAATGCAGAGTTCCAAAGAATAGCAAGAAGAGATAAGAAAGCCTTCTTCAGTGATCAATGCAAAGAAATAGAGGAAAAACAGAATGGGAAAGACTAGAGATCTCTTCAAGAAAATTAGAGATACCAAGGGAACACTTCATGCAAAGATGGGCTCAATTAAGGACAGAAATGGTATGGACCTAACAGAAGCAGAAGATATTAAGAAGAGGTGGCAAGAATACACAGAAGAACTGTACAAAAAAGATCTTCACAGACCCGGATAATCACGATGGTGTGATCACTCATCCTAAGAGCCAGACATCCTTGGAATGTGAAGTCAAGTGGGCCTTAGAAAGCATCACTTACGAACAAAGCTAGTGGAGGTGATGGAATTCCAGTTGGAGCTATTTCAAATCCTGAAAAGATGATGCTGTGAAAGTGCTGCACTCAATATGCCAGCAAATTGGGAAAACTCAGCAGTGGACCACAGACTGGAAAAGTCAGTTTTCATTCCAATCCCAAAGAAAGGCAATGCCAAAGAATGTCTCAAACTACCGCACAATTGCACTCATCTCACATGCTAGTAAAGTAATGCTCAAAATTCTCCAAGCCAGGCTTCAGCAATACGATGAACTGTGAACTTCCATGATGTTCAAGCTGGTTTTAGAAAAGGCAGAGGAACCAGAGATCAAATTGCCAACATCCGCTGGATCATGGAAAAGAGCAAGAGAGTTCCAGAAAAACATCTATTTCTGCTTTATTGACTATGCCAAAGCCTTTGACTGTGTGGATCACAATAAACTGTGGAAAATTCTGAAAGAGATGGGAATACCAGACCACCTGACCTGCCTCTTGAGAAATCTGTATGCAGGTCCAGGAAGCAACAGTTAGAACTGGACATGGAACAACAGACTGGTTCCAAATAGGAAAAGGAGTATGTCAAGGCTGTATATTGTCACCCTGCTTATTTAACTTATATGCAGAGTACATCATGAGAAACGCTGGACTGGAAGAAACACAAGCTGGAATCAAGGATTGCGGGAGAAATATCAATAAGCTCAGATATGCAGATGACACCACCCTTATGGCTGAAAGTGAAGAGGAACTCAAAAGCCTCTTGATGAAAGTGAAAGAAGGAGAGTGAAAAAGTTGGCTTAGAGCTCAACATTCAGGAAAATGAAGATCATGGCATCCAGGTCCATCACTTCATGGGAACATAGATAGGGAAATCAGTAGGAAACAGTGTCAGACTTTATTTTTTGGGGCTTCCAAAATCACTGCAGATGGTGACTGCAGCCATGAAATTAAAAGACACTTACTCCTTGGAAGGAAAGTTATGACCAACCTAGATAGCATATTCAAAAGCAGAGACATTACTTTGTCCGACTAAGGTCCGTCTAGTCAAGGCTATGGTTTTTCCAGTGGTCATGTATGGATGTGAGAGTTGAACTGTGAAGAAGGCTGAGGGCCCGAAGAATTGATGCTTTTGAACTGTGGTGTTGGAGAAGACTCTTGAGAGTCCCTTGGACTGCAAGGAGATCCAACCAGTCCATTCTGAAAGGAGATCAGTCCCTGGGATTTCTTTGGAAGGAATGATGCTAAAGCTGAAACTCCAGTACTTTGGCCACCTCATGTGAAGAGTTGACTCATTGGAAAAGACTTCTGATGCTGGTGAGGGATTGGGGGCAGGAGGAGAAGGGGATCGACAGAGGATGAGATGGCTGGATGGCATCACAGACTCCGATGGAGTTCACTCGAGTGAACTCCATCGGAGTTGGTGATGCCATCCAGCCATCTCATCCTCTGTCAGTCCCCTTCTCCTCCTGCCCCCAATCCCTCCCAGCATCAGAGTCTTTTCCAATGAGTCAACTCTTCACATGAGGTGGCCAAAGTACTGGAGTTTCAGCTTTAGCATCATTCCTTCCAAAGAAATCCCAGGGACTGATCTCCTTCAGAATGGACTGGTTGGATCTCCTTGCAGTCCAAGGGACTCTCAAGAGTCTTCTCCAACACCACAGTTCAAAAGCATCAATTCTTCGGTGCTCAGCCTTCTTCACAGTCCAACTCTCACATCCATACATGACCACTGGAAAAACCATAGCCTTGACTAGACAGGACCTTTGTCGGACAAAGTAATGTCTCTGCTTTTGAATATGCTATCTAGGTTGGTCATAACTTTCCTTCCAAGGAGTAAGTGTCTTTTTAATTTCATGGCTGCAGTCACCATCTGCAGTGATTTTGGAGCCCCAAAAAATAAAGTCTGACACTGTTTCCACTGTTTCCCTATCTATTTCCCATGAAGTGATGGGACCTGGATGCCATGATCTTCATTTTCTGAATGTTGAGCTTTAAGCCAACTTTTTCACTCTCCTCTTTCACTTTCATCAAGAGGCTTTTAGTTCCTCTTCACTTTCTGCCATAAGGGTGGTGTCATCTGCATATCTGAGTTATTGATATTTCTCTCGCAATCTTGATTCCAGCTTGTGTTTCTTCCAGTCCAGCGTTTCTCATGATGTACTCTGCATATAAGTTAAATAAGCAGGGTGACAATATACAGCCTTGACATACTCCTTTTCCTATTTGGAACCAGTCTGTTGTTCCATGTCCAGTTCTAACTGTTGCTTCCTGACCTGCCATACAGATTTCTCAAGAGGCAGGTCAGGTGGTCTGGTATTCCCATCTCTTTCAGAATTTTCCACAGTTTATTGTGATCCACACAGTCAAAGGCTTTGGCATAGTCAATAAAGCAGAAATAGATGTTTTTCTGGAACTCTCTTGCTTTTTCCATGATCCAGCGGATGTTGGCAATTTGATCTCTGGTTCCTCTGCCTTTTCTAAAACCAGCTTGAACATCTGGAAGTTCACGGTTCATGTATTGCTGAAGCCTGGCTTGGAGAATTTTGAGCATTACTTTACTAGCATGTGAGATGAGTGCAATTGTGCGGTAGTTTGAGCATTCTTTGGCATTGCCTTTCTTTGGGATTGGAATGAAAACTGACTTTTTCCAGTCCTGTGGCCACTGCTGAGTTTTCCCAATTTGCTGGCATATTGAGTGCAGCACTTTCACAGCATCATCTTTCAGGATTTGAAATAGCTCAACTGGAATTCCATCACCTCCACTAGCTTTGTTCGTAGTGATGCTTTCTAAGGCCCACTTGACTTCACATTCCAGGATGTCTGGCTCTAGATGAGTGATCACACCATCGTGATTATCCGGGTCGTGGAAGATCTTTTTTGTACAGTTCTTCTGTGTATTCTTGCCACCTCTTCTTAATATCTTCTGCTTCTGTTAGGTCCATACCATTTCTGTCCTTAATTGAGCCCATCTTTGCATGAAAGTGTTCCCTTGGTATCTCTAATTTTCTTGAAGAGATCTCTAGTCTTTCCCATTCTGTTGTTTTCCTCTATTTCTTTGCATTGATCGCTGAAGAAGGCTTTCTTATCTCTTCTGGCTATTCTTTGGAACTCTGCATTCAGATGCTTATATCTTTCCTTTTCTCCTTTGCTTTTCGCTCTCTTCTTTTCACAGCTATTTGTAAGGCCTCCCCAGACAGCCATTTTGCTTTTTTTGCATTTCTTTTCCATGGGGATGGTCTTGATCCCTGTCTCCTGTACAATGTCATGAACTCTTATTCCATAGTTCATCAGGCACTCTATCTATCAGATCTAGGCCCTTAAATCTATTTCTCACTTCCACTGTATAATCATAAGGGATTTGATTTAGGTCATACCTGAATGGTCTAGCTGGCTTTTCCCCTACTTTTCTTCAATTTGAGTCTGAATTTGGTAATAAGGAGTTCATGATCTGAGCCACAGTCAGCTCCTGGTCTTGTTTTTGTCTGACTGTATAGAGCTTCTCCATCTTTGGCTGCAAGAATATAATCAATCTGATTTTCGAGTGTTGACCATCTGGTGATGTCCATGTGTAGAGTCTTCTCTTGTGTTGTTGGAAGAGGTGTTTGCTATGACCAGTGCATTTTCTTGGCAAAACTCTATTAGTCTTTGCCCTGCTTCATTCCACATTCCAAGGCCAAATTTGCCTGTTACTCCAGGTGTTTCTTGACTTCCTACTTTTGCATTCCAGTCCCCTATAATGAAAAAGGACATCTTTTTTGGGTGTTAGTTCTAAAAGGTCTTGTAGGTCTTCATAGAACCATTCAACTTCAGCTTCTTCAGCATTAGCTGGTTGGGGCATAGACTTGGATTACTGTGATATTGAATGGTTTGCCTTGGAAATCGAACAAGAGATCATTCTGTCATTTTTGAGATTGCATCCAAGTACTGCATTTCGGACTCTTTTGTTGACCATGATGGCTACTCCATTTCTTCTGAGGGATTCCTGCCCACAAGTAGTAGATATAATGGTCATCTGAGTTAAATTCACCCATTCCAGTCCATTTTAGTTTCGCTGATTCCTAGAATGTCGACATTCACCCTGCTCATCTCTTGTTTGACCACTTCCAATTTGCCTTGATTCATGGACCTGACATTCCAGGTTCCTATGCAATATTGCTCTTTACAGCATCGGACCTTGCTTCTATCACCAGTCACATCCACAGCTGGGTATTGTTTTTTGCTTTGGCTCCATCCCTTCATTCTTTCTGGAGTTATTTCTCCACTGATCTCCAGTAGCATATTGGGCACCTACTGACCTGGGGAGTTCCTCTTTCAGTATCCTATCATTTTGCCTTTTCATACTGTTCATGGGGTTCTCAAGGCAAGAATACTGAAGTGGTTTGCCATTCCCTTCTCCAGTGGACCACATTCTGTCAGACCTCTCCACCATGACCCGCCCATCTTGGGTTGCCCCACGGCATGGCTTAGTTTCATTGAGTTAGACAAGGCTGTGGTCCTAGTGTGATTAGATTGACTAGTTTTCTGTGAGTATGGTTTCAGTGTGTCTGCCCTCTGATGCCCTCTTGCAACACCTACCATCTTACTTGGGTTTCTCTTACCTTGGGATGGGGTATCTCTTCACAGCTGCTCCAGCAAAGCACAGCCGCTGCTTCCTTACCTTGGACAAGGGTATCTCCTCACCACCCCCTTCCTGACTTCAACGTGGAAGCTCTTCTAGCCCTCCTGAGCCACATGGCCTTTGGACAACGCTGCTGCCCTGACCTGAGCTCCTCCTCCACTCTAGCTACGAGCGGTCAGCAGCCTCCATTCTTCACCGCAGCCGCACCCAGGAGCAACCTCACCAAGGCCAGGGTGGCGGCCGGGAGGAGCAACCGAGGAGCTGTGGCTGCTGGGGATAGGAGGGCCTAGAGGAGCTATCCCATGTTGAAGGTCAGGAAGGATGGTGGTAAGGAGATACCCCTTGTTCAAGGTAAGGAGCAGTGGCTGCTTTGCTGGAGCAGCCATGAAGAGATACCCCATGCCCAAGGTAAGAGAAACCCAAGTAAGATGGTAGGTGTTGCAAGAGGGCATCAGAGGCAGACACACCAAAACCATACTCACAGAAAATTAGTCAATCTAAAACACTAGGACCACAGCCTTGTCTAACTCAAGAAACCAAGCCATGCTTGCCAGGCAACCCAAGACAGGCAGGTCATGGTGGAGAGGTCTGAACAGAATGTGGTCCACTGGAGAAGGAATGGCAAACCACTTCAGTATTCTTGCCTTGAGAACCCATGAACAGTATGAAAAGGCAAAATGATAGGATACTGAAAGAGGAACTCCCCAGGTCAGTAGGTGCCCAATATGCTACTGGAGATCAGTGGAGAAATAACTCCAGAAAGAATGAAGGGATGAAGCCAAAGCAAAAAATATACCCAGCTGTGGATGTGACTGGTGATAGAAGCAAGGTCCGATGCTGTAAAGAGCAATATTGCATAGGAACCTGGAATGTCAGGTCCATGAATCAAGGCAAACTGGAGTGGTCAAACAAGAGATGGCAAGAGTGAATGTCGACATTCTAGGAATCAGTGAACTAAAATGGACTGGAATGGGTGAATTTAACTCAGATGACCATTATATCTACTACTGTGGGCAGGAATCCCTCAGAAGAAATGGAGTAGCATCATGGTCAACAAAAGAGTCTGAAATGCAGTACTTGGATGCAATCTCAAAATGACAGAATGATCTCTGTTCGTTTCCAAGGCAACCATTCAATATCACAGTAATCCAAGTCTATGCCCCAACCAGTAATGCTGAAGAAGCTGAAGTTGAACGGTTTATGAAGACCTACAAGACCTTTTAGAACTAACACCCCAAAAAGATGTCCTTTTCATTATAGGGGACTGGAATGCAAAAGTAGGAAGTCAAAAAACACCTGGAGTAACAGGCAAATTTGGCCTTGGAATGCGGAATGAAGCAGGGCAAAGACTAATAGAGTTTTGCCAAGAAAATGCACTGGTCATAGCAAACACCCTCTTCCAACAACACAAGAGAAGACTCTACACATCATCACCAGATGGTCAACACCAAAATCAGATTGTTTATATTCTTTGCAGCCAAAATGGAGAAGCTCTATACAGCAAAAACAAGCAAGACCAGGAGCTGACTGTGGCTCAGATCATTAATCCCTTATTACCAAATTCAGACTCAAATTGAAAAAAAGTAGGGAAACCACTAGACCATTCAGGTATGACCTAAATCAAATCCCTTATGATTATACAGTGGAAGTGAGAAATAGATTTAAGGGCCTAGATCTGATAGATAGAGTGTCTGATGAACTATGGAATGAAATTTCTGACAATGTACAGGAGAC
This sequence comes from Capra hircus, assembly GCF_001704415.2. Classification (NCBI taxonomy): domain Eukaryota; kingdom Metazoa; phylum Chordata; class Mammalia; order Artiodactyla; family Bovidae; genus Capra; species Capra hircus. Next base: position 8,504 of record NW_017191660.1, read on the forward strand.
AGGATCAAGACCATCCCCGGAAAAGAAATACAAAAAAGCAAAATGGCTCTCTGGGGAGGCCTTACAAATAACTGTGAAAAGAAGAGAGGTGAAAGCAAAGGAGAAAAGGAAAGATATAAGCATCTGAACTCAGAGTTCCAAAGAATAGCAAGAAGAGATAAAAAGCCTTTTCAGCTATCAATGCAAAAAATAGAGGAAAAGAACAGAATGGGAAAGACTAGAGATCTCTTCAAGAAAATTAGAGATACCAAGGGAACATTTCATGAAAAACATGGGCTCAATAAAGGACAGAAATTGTATGGCCTAACAGAAGCAGAAGATATTTAGAAGAGGTGGCAAGAATGCATAGAAGAACTGTACAAAGAAGATCTCCATGACCCAGATAACCATGATGGTGTAATCACTCATCTAGAGCCAGACATCCTAAATGTGAAGTCAAGTGGGCCTTGGAAAGCATCACTATGAACAAAGCTAGTGGAGGTGATGGAATTCCAGTGGAGCTGTTTCAAATCCTGAAAGATGATGCTGTGAAAGTGCTGCCCCTCAATATGCCAGCAAATTTGGAAAACTCAGCGGTGGCCACAGGACTGGAAAACGTCAGTTTCCATTCCAATCCCAAATAAAGGCAATGACAAAGAATGTTCAAAACTACCGCACAATTGCACTCATCTCACATGCTAGTAAAGTAATGCTCAAAATTCTCCAAGTCAGGCTTCAGCAATACATGAACCGTGAATTTCCAGGTGTTCAAGCTGGTTTTAGAAAAGGCAGAGGAGAACAGAGATCAAATTGCCAACATCCGCTGGATCATGGAAAAAAGCAAGAGAGTTCCAGAAAAATATCTATTTCTGCTTAATTGACTATGCCAAAGCCTTGACTGTGTGGATCACAATAAACTGTGGAAAATTCTGAAAGAGATGGGAATACCAGACCACCTAACCTGCCTCTTGAGAAATCTGTATGCAGGTCAGAAAGCAGCAGTTAGAACTGGACATGGAACAACAGACTGGTTCCAAATAGGCAAAGGAGTATGTCAAGGCTGTATATTGTCACCCTGCTTATTTAAGTTATATGCAGAAGACATCATGAGAAACACTGGACTGGATAAACACAAGCTGGAATCAAGTTTGCTGGGAGAAATATTAATAACCTCAATATGCAATGACAGCACCCTTATGGCAGAAAGTGAAAAGCGAATGCTGACAGATTGAAAAGGAGCCTCTTGATGAAAGTGAAAGTGGAGAGTGAAAAAGTTGGCTTAAAGTCAACATTCAGAAAACGAAGATCATGGCATCTGGTCCCATCATTTCATGGGAAATAGATGGGGAAACATTGTCAGCCTTTATTTTTTTGGGCTCCAAAATCACTGCAGATGGTGACTGCAGCCATGAAATTAAAAGATGCTTACTCCTTTGAAGAAAAGTTATGGCCAACCTAGATAGTATATTCAAAAGCAGAGACATTACTTTGCCAACTTAAGGTCCATCTAGTCAAGGCTATGTTTTTTTTCCTGTGATCATGTATGGATGTGAGAGTTGGACTGTGAAGAAGGCTGAGCGCTGAAGAATTGATGCTTTGAACTGTGGTGTTGGAGAAGACTCTTGAGAGTCCCTTGCACTGCAAGCAAGAACCAACCAGATCATTCTGAAGTAGATCAGCCCTGGGAGATCTTTGAAGGAATGATGCTAAAACTGAAACTCCTGTACTTTGGCCACCTCATGCAAAGAGTTGACTCATTGGAAAAGACTCTGATGCTGGGAGGGATTGGGGGCAGGAGAAGAAGGGGACAACAGAGGATGAAATGGCTGGGATGGTGTCTCTGACTCAATGGACGTGAGTCTGAGTGAACTCCGGGTGTTGGTGATGGACAGGGAGTCTTGGCGTGCTGTGATTCATGGGTCACAAAGAGTTGAACATGACTGAGCGAGTGAATTGAACTGAACTGAGCGGTTTCAAGGCAATACTTAAAAGATCAATTTATGATCTAAGAATATTAATAACTCATTTGTTTAGCCATGGCTTCATGTCCTAGATATTAGTTGATAAATTAGCAGAAAAAACTCAATTGACCTTTTAGTACTGAATAAAGGCTTATTTCTAGGCTAAAATAGTGGTTAATCCACCTGTTCTTCAGCCTATATAGTTACTAGTAAACCAATACTTATTTTTTACT
>NW_017191661.1:0-10676 GCF_001704415.2 Capra hircus
GCCTGAGAGGCTGTCAGAGTGGAAATGAAAAGTGCCTTTCCTCATGTAAGAATCCTCAAAGAAATGGTAACAATAAGAGTGTTTATATTTGTAACACTCGCTAATGGATTCCATTATTGTTTGCTTCCTGTTCCAAAGCGATTGCAGCTCATACTTCCTCAGGCACTAAAACAGAAATGACAATCATGATTTTTCAAGAAGCAGCTGTGGACAGCAGAGCAGATTGTCTTTTCTTGTATAAAGATCTTCTGATCATCATTGAAAAGATCTCTTGATGTCTGCGGGGCTGGTATTTTCTATACTCAGCATTCAGAGTTTCTTTCTCATGGACAGCTTTTCGGGATCCTGTGTTCTTAAATATCTTTTTCAGTTAAGTCTAGGTGCTATAGAGATAAAGAATAAACTGTGTGGATTTTCATCATCATAGAAACTTATCTTTCCTTCTCTGAAGAGCACAATGCCGGCCTTCCCTATCAGATCAACCTTCTGGTTTGCTCTCATTCAAAGGGTGATTCAGGGACATGGGTACCTTCTGTTCTGTGGCCTTTTCCATCATCAGTATGTGACTCCAAGTTTGTCTCTGCTACTTCGATCTAGTACACTGCAGTAAAGGGATGAAGTCTGGTGGCTCACAGGGGATGCTTCCAAGCACCAGGACTATACAGGGTGAGAGCCCTTCCTCTCACGTTTCCACTGCCTGGATTTATCCTCATGGGAATCTCACTGCAAGCAAGTTGGGAAACTATTGGGTGATGAATGGTTGAAGAGATAAGTTCAGGGTGCTGACTTTCAAAACTGCAAAAATGGAAAGTTAAGTGTTTGGGGGGCAAAATGAGGACTGCAGCCCTGGAGACAGCACCTCAGATAGCTCTGAGAAGCTGCTCCAAAGACACACAGAGGGATATATGTGATTTTGGTGAAGGGGCAATGCATGCAATCAGGTGCCTAGTTTTTGTGGAAGTTTTCTGCCAGTATCGTGAAGGTTTCTGTCAGTCACCATGAAGGGTTTCCATGCTTCTCTAGATGTGAGAGACAGAAGAACAATTGAGTTAAAATGGCTCCTGACAACAGCTCACCTTCTGAAGACTTGTTCTGCCAGTTTTCCCTGCACACAGCCTCCCTCACTTCTGCTTTCCACCCAAGATTCCTTTCCAGGGGTGTTGAAAATCAGCTGCAAGAGCACATGATTTAATCCTTGTAGGTAGGTGGCAAGTGCCAATGGCACGTGCTAGTTTGTACTTGACAGGGCATGAGGCCAGGTTTCACGGTTGCACTGTTTTGTTCAAATGAAGTTCTGGTAGGGGTCGAGGGGAACAAGGATTGTTCTTGCTTGCACACACGTCCTTAAAATACAGTCTGACCCAAATGCTTTTTCTCCAAGTTCAGCTTTGGGGAGAATGACAAGAATGCCTGTCATAGTTCACAGTATCGTCGGTTGTTTGGAGGAAACGTCCAAGCTGATCCCCGAAGGCGTTGCCTGCAGGGAAATATCCACAGTGTAGACACATTACAGGCTGTTTCCTTGCTACTTGAGGGAGACAAGAAAAGATAATCAGGCAGTTCCTTGCAACTAGGTGAGGATGACTGAAGAAAACGTGATGAGTGAGTCATTCATTTGGGTCCAGGCTCAAGAGCCTCATCCTGATCTCCTACATATTGGAAATGGAAAGTGGAAGACAGTCTTTCTAAAAATGATCTTCAAAAAATATCTCACACATGCTGTGTGTGAGGTCAAATAAACAAAAACAAGTTTTTGTATCCACAAAGAGTTAAGAGATAAAATTAATCGCAATTGATGAAACACTACATAAAGTATTTGACACATTACTATGGTTAGTCTATTAATACCACTAACAGTCATTGTATTAGTCTTGCTGTTATCCTGCTGATGAGGTAACATTTATGGTGCAGGAAAATAAATAATAGAGGATAAGATAGCAGTTCAATAAACATTTGCTCTTCACCCCTTTATGTTAAAAAGACTTCCTGGGTGGCTCAGATGGGAAAGCATCTGTGTACAATGCGGGAGACCTGGGTTCGATCCCTGGGTCAGGAAGATTCCCTGGAGAAGGAAATGGCAACCCACTCCAGTATTCTTGCCTAGAAAATCCCATGGATGGAGGAGCCTGGTACAGGCTACTGCCCATGGGGTCGCAAAGAGTTGGACACGACTTTCACTTTCACTTAAATGTTAAACTAGCAGCACACATGTGTATATTTATTTAATATATATTGTACAAGTGTGTGTATTTATATATGTGTATATATTTTTGTTCAGTAACTTAGTAATATCCGACTGTTTGTGACCCCATGAACTGTAGCATGCCAGGCGTCCCCGTACTTCACTATCTCCCAAGTTTGCTCAAACTCATGTCCGTTGAGTCAGTGATGCCAAGCAATCATCTCATCCTCTGTTGCCCCCTTCTCCTCCTGCCCTCAATGTTGCACAGCATCAGGGTCATTTTCAAAGGGTCGGTTTCTTCTCAGCAGATGACCAAAGATTTAGAACCTCAGCTTCAACTCCAGAACTTTCAATGCATGTTCAGGGTTGATGTTCTTAAGGAGTGACTGGTTTGATCTCCTTGCAGTCCAAGGGGCTCTCGAGACTCTTCTTCAGTACCACAGTTCAAAAACATGAATTCTTCAGCGCTCAGCTTTCTTTATGGTCCAAATCACATCCATACATAACCACTGGAAAAACCATAACTTTGACTACCTGGACTTTTGTTGGCAACATGGTATCTCTGCTTTTTAACACACTGTCTAGGTTTCTCATATAATTTCTTCCAAGGAGACAGAGTCTTTTAATTTTATGGCTCCAGTCACCATCCATAGTAAGTTTGGACCCCAAGAAAATGAAATCTGACAGTGTTGTCACTTTTTCCCCATCTATTTGCCATGAAGAGATGGGACTGTGTGCCATGATCTTCATTTTTTTGAATACTGATGCAACTATATATGTATATGTACAAGTATTTTTTTTTGGGGGGGTCTGGTTTAGCTGTGCCTCAAATCGGTTCTCTAAAAAGGTGGTTAATTTAGGTCAGGGAAACAATAGATGTTATAGAGATTCTGTTTTACATGATGGCTGAAGATTTTCAAACTTTGAATTTTTGAAATTGCTATTATAATGGAAAATTTATTTACTGAGATTAGCATATTCATTCCAAAAAAATCCTCTCTGTTTTGTTTTCCATGCATGCAATCTGAATTGTGATACACAGAACGAAATATTCTAAATACAAAAGAAATGTTTCAACAATTAGAACATTTAAAAAGAATTAGGGACTACAACATTTCCATGTTAAATCCTGATGCTTTTCTAGGTTAAAATTAATGAAACTCTCTGTGAACTTCCAGTTTAACAGATGAGATGGCACTAGTGGTAAAGAGTCTGCCTGCCTGCAGGAGACAGGGATGCGGGCTCCATCCCCAGGTTGGGAAGATCCCTCTACAAGGAGATGACAACCCACGCCAGGATTCTTGCCAGAGGACCCTGAGTCAGAAACGACTGATGGACTAAAACAACAACCACCCTGCAGAAAACCATAAAACGAGAGAAACACAAAGGAACGCTTGCGTGTGATTCTAGATGTCCTTATGTTTCACATAAGAAAACAATATACCTCTTGGAGTTCACAAGTTATCACTGGAAGTCCCAATGCTGGCATGTTTCTACATTTAGTTAAAATATAACAATGAAAATGATTCAGTGTCTTATATGTGTAATAAAACTCAAGAATGTATAATCCTACTTGGAAACCATGTTAGATCTGAAATACTGTCAAGAACATGAGAAAAGTACTTTACCTTTTTTTTACATTGTACATCATTTGTGGCTCATCAAAAACAAATATATGAGTCAAGTATGTTTCATCAAGAAAAATAATAAAACAATAGAGAAATAATGAATTCACTATATGGAAGTGAAAAATGGATAGGTTTAATGTATGAAATTGATACATTGGAAAGAATGATATGGTCATAAAATGTCCTTGGCTAAGGATATAAAAATAGAGGAAATGCATGTAATAATGAAAATCCATTTTTCCCCATTATTGAAAAAGAAGATGAATGTGTGCGTCTAAGCACATACATTTCACGTTACTAGAATCACCACTGTGAATGAGAATTGTTTTTTCTTCACTTCTGTATTTGCTACTTTGTGTTTAAATTGGCAGGACAGCTAACCATTTTTGATTTCTAATTTCCTGCTTTCTTCCCAGCTGGAGTTCAGAGGAAACAAATATAGCCAATCTCTAAGCTCAATATGGGACGGGGGAGCCTGGTGGGCTGCTGTCTATGGGGTCGCACAGAGTCAGACACGACTGAAGCAACTTAGCAGCAGCAGCAGCAAGCTCAATATGCCAGGAAATTTGGAAAACACAGCAGTGGCCACAGGACTGGAAAAGGTCTGTTTTCACTCCAATCCCTAAGAAAGGCAATGCCAAAGAAGCTCAAACTACTGCACAATTGTACTCATCTTACATGCTAGCAAACTAATGCTCAAAATTCTCCAAGCCAGGCTTCAACAATCCATGAACCGTGAACTTCCAGATGTTTGAGCTGGTTTCAGAAAAGACAGAGGAACCAGAGAATAAATTGCCAACCTCCACTGGATCATCGAAAAAGCAAGAGAGTTCCAGAAAAAAACATCTATTTCTGCTTTGTTGACTATGCCAAAGCCTTTGACTGTGTGGATCACAATAAATTGTGGAAAATTCTGAAAGAGATGGGACTCCCAGACCACCTGACTGCCTCTTGAGAAATCTGTATGCAGCTCAGGAAGCAGCAGTTAGAACTGGACATGAAACAACAGACTGGTTCCAAATAGGAAAAGGAGTACGTCAAGGCTCTAAATTATCACCCTGCTCATTTACTTATACATAGAGTACATCATGAGAAACACTAGGCCAGATGAAGCACAAGCTGGAATCAAGATTGCCGGGAGAAATATCAATAACCTCAGATATGAAGATAACACCATCATTAAGGCAGAAAGTGAAGAACAAAATAGCCTCTTGAGACTGTGAAAGAAGAGAGTGAAAAATGTCAACATTCAGAAAACTAAGATCATGGCAGCCGGTCTCATCACTTCCTGGCACATATGGAGAAACAGTGTAAACAGTGGCTGGTTTTATTTTTCTGGGCTCCAGAATCACTGCAGATGGTGACTGCAGCCATGGAATAAAAAGCTTACTCCTTGGAAGAAAAGTTATGACCAACCTAGACAGCATATTAAAAAGCAGAGACATACTTTGCCAAAATGGTCCATCTAGTCAAAGCTATGGTTTTTCCAGTGGTCATGTATGAATGTGAGACCTGGACTATAAAGAAAGCTGAGTGCTGAAGAACTGATGCACTTGAACTGTGGTGTTGGAGAAGATTCTTGAGAGTCCCTTGGACTGCAAGGAGATCAAACCAGTCCATCCTAAAGGAAATCAGTCCTGAATGTTCATTGGAAGGACTGATATTGGAGCTGAAATGCCAATACTTTGGCCACCTGATGTGAAGAGTTGACTCATTTGAAAAGACCTTGACGCTAGGAAGGATTTATGGAGGGAGGAGAAGGAGACGACAGAAGATGAGATGGTGGGATGGCATCACCGACTCAATGGACATGAGTTTGCGTAAACTCTGGGACTTGGTGATGGACAGGGAAGCCTGACGTGCTGCCGTCCATGGGTTGCAAAGAGTCGGATATGACTGAGCTGATGATGACTGAACTGAACTGAACTGAACTGAAGCCAGTATTTGACCACAGCCCATAGGTGGAAGTGTAACTCCAGCTCCTCTTTGTTCATGACGGCACCACTCACTAGTCCACCAAGACCGCAAGCCTGAGGACGTAGAGCACAGACGGAGGTGCCGCAGATCCTCATTCTCTCAGTCCTGTAGCTTGCTCCTTGCTCTAGTCCAACGCTGGATAACGGATCCCTGAAGAAAGGCCACGAGAGACTTCCAGGAACAGGTGGAGAGCCTGGTGTGGTGAAGGAAGCCCTGCCGCTAAGCTCTCCTCTCAGACCTCACCTGGTTCACCTGCTTCCTTGGTTAAAGCTTGCGGGGTAGTTTTATGAGAGAGTCTATGTGACGCTGAGTGTAGATTTTCCCGTTGTTTCCTTAGTTGTACGTGTACCTGGATGCAGTCTCGATAGAAATCTTGAAGAACAGGTCGGGAGACGTGATGTCTAATGTGGCAACAGCATCGTCATCACTCAAAAGATTTTGACTCCCAGGACGAGAACTGCTTTCAGAGCAAGTTTACAAGCTAGATGAGAATATGAAACTCATTGCTATATTCTCATATGCTTTACCTTAAAGTGAGAATTGTTTCATTCAGGTTGATTAGGGCCTTACTAACCACAGGACTCCAAAAATTTCCAATCATCATATTTAGAATACATGGCACTCATTTTGCAGACTGCGTCCAACTTCCATCATTCTAACAGCATCAAAATTAATGTGTTTTCATTTTCTTAAATAAACAATATGTTTTCCTTTAACTTTTAGACATTCCCCTGTGTTTACACTTGAACATAGCTTCACATGCATCTCTGTTCCTATCAAGTAACTCTTGGAGCATTTTTCTGTGTTGATTAAAAACAACAGTCCTAGTAAGAACTAGAAGTGACTAGTCACATCAGTGGAAGTTACTCTAAGGAGTTTATTATTATTTTGGCTGTGCCACGTGGCTTAAGAGGCATTAGTTTCCTGACTGGGATTGAACCCAGGCCCGCAGCAGTGAAAATATTGAGTTCTAACCACTGAAAGACCAAGGAAGTCTCAAATTACTTTAAATTTTGCAGTTTTAGTTGTTCAGTTTTTCATTCAAGGATTCAGAGAAACTCTACATTGCTTTAACATTATATATTTACTAAAATAAATGACTGGAGAACTGAATGAGTATGACAAGGGTCAAAAAACATGTAAAAGTCACGTTAAAAGTAAGGCATAAACATTTGAGACCCAAACTGACAAAGGTTAAAATAATAAAATATTAATAGAATCTGCTTAAACATAAAAGATGCTATTGATTGATTGAATACACAAACTCCATTGTTACTTGGAAGAGGAAGAAAAACCTAAAATCAAATAATACTAAATACTTAATGGCAAAACAAGGGCAACACAGAAGGGGGGCCAATACAGAGCATAAAAATATAATGTAGCAAATAATTAGAGGTGGCAATCTTAATATCAATGAGATCTTTCTCATTAATATTAATATTCATGCACTTGAGAATTGCAGAAGTAAACACATGAGAAAGAAATTATTCTTTGTGAGAAAGAAGTTGAATATACGTAAGAAACACATTGAATTTATAATTAAATTTTTAAATGCTCGAGCTAAATTTCAAATGGTATGAAACAATGAGTAAAAAATATAACATTATATAGCAATGTGAACAGAAACACTGGAGCACTGAAGTTTCCCCTCAATGCTGTGCTTGAGCTAAGTCGCTTCAGTTGTGTCTGACTCTTTGGGACTCTATGGACCATAGGCTGCCAGGCTCTTCTGTCCATGGGATTCTCCAGGCAAGAATACTGGAGTGGGTTGCCATGCCCTCCTCCAGGGGATCATTTTGACCCAGGCATCAAACTGGTGTCTCCTCTTGTCTCCTGAATTGGCAGGCAAGTTCTCTACCATTAGCAAGACCTGGGAAGTCTCTAAAAAAGTCTACTAGTCTATAAAAAACCATACATAAAGTAGTAAAGAGGAGAATTGAAACTATGATTATGAGGAGGAAATTAGTGATTAACACTCTCGGGCCCTTAACCTAGAATAGAAATATAACTTGTTTCAAATATCTATAAACCATCCATGAGAATTATCACACATTGACTTCACATAAAATCTCCATAATTCCTCCAGGGGAAAAATATTTGTATAATTGTGTGCCCAGATCACAATGCCTGCAATTAATTTTAATATTATTTTAAAGCACCATTTCAAGATGTAACATCATCCTGATAAATTATGTCAAGTCAAAATTAAACCATAAAATTAGAAATTTTATAACTCACGGATATTGAATCACTACTCTTCAAATTTTCAGAAGCAAAGCTACACACTGAGATGAATTCATATCCTGGAAATGTGAATTGAAAATAGATTGGCCTCATTCATTAAAGTCAACAAGAATATTCGTATACATTAGTAGAAATAGTATAAGAAAATATCTGTCAAATGCTCACTTCTGAGTGACCGTGATTTGACTGTCATTCTCTAGAGTAAAGCTTGGTTTTATCAAGAGAGTGGTAGTTTAGCTCATAACTCAAATAATCGTCATCCAAGGGCTTCTCCTGAGAACAGTCACCATGCGTGCAGCGGACGTGCTTGCCACACAACATGTCAACAAGACTACAACGGAGAGGATTTTTCAAATGTGTACTCCAAAGTGAAGATTTCATAAAATTCATCATCTTGCTGTTTCACTAGGGATCTTCTTACGGGAAACTGTCCTTTTTTCAAACTTCAAGTATATTATACATAAGAACAGGACAATCACTAGGCACTGAGGTGCCCCTGCTTTAACCCACACCACAGCACTGGAGTCTTACCCAGCGCTGCATCTGTGCCACCAGGAGAAGTTGTTCCCATGGTGAAAAACACAGATAAGATCTTGATATCACTATAATAATTATCGTACCTCATGAATCCCTGTAGAGTGTCCTGGGGATCTGCAGGGGCCCACAGACCACACTTTGCAAACTGCTGGTTTCAGGAATTTCCCTGCATCTGCTTTGGTCCCAGTGGCTCTGTAGCTTTAAATTCGCAAGTAATTTCCTTGGTTCCTAAGATAAAATCTAACATCATTCAAAAGTCTATCGCTGGGCCCTTTTCCATGTCTCCAGGGCCATGCCATGCTATCCCCTGCAGGCATCAGTACAGTCTACCGACTCCGGGTCTTGTTCATGCCTTTAAAAGCACCAGAGCCATTCCTGCTGCAGGGACACTCTACTTGCTGTGCTTGGTTGTGTATTATTGTTTTCTTATTTTGCTCTTCATGAGTTACTTGACAAATTCATGCTCATTCTTCAAGTCTCATACTTCGGATTACTTCCCTGGGGAGACGGCTACCGCTGCTGCTGCTAAGTCGCTTAAACATGGTCTAATGAGCTTCCCAGGATACTTACTGCCATCAGCATCTGATACTTCTGTGTAGCCCAGGCCCAGATGTAAATACCTAATTATCTTATGCCCACTTCTTTCCAGGCAGTGTCCTTGCTCCAGTGTGAGCTCTGTGCGGTCGGGGCCTCTGCCTCTCACACTCGAGACTCTCTGCACAAGGCCCGCAGATAAAGGAAGGAGCGGCTCAGCACCTTCTCTCTGCCGCTTCACAGCATTCGGGCTCTGGGAAGAGACCCAAAAGGGAGAGGAGGAAACATGTCTTCAGATAATGTCATGAGTAAATAAAAGGTACTTTTTATTAAAGAAAATTATATATTCTTATGGAGTAAATTGGAGAAAGGAAAGGCAACCCACTCCAGTATTCCTGCCTAGAGAATCCTGTGGACAGAGGAGCCTGCTGGGCTGCTGTCCACAGGGTCTCATAGAGTCGGACACGACTGAACGACTCAGCATGCATAGCACGCATGCATGTAATAAACAGAACATAGGAAGGCAAGTGCCATGAAAATAAATGAATGAATATAAATCAATGAGTTACATTCATACAAAAACATGTTATTCCATAAGATTCAGCCACAGGGCACCAGATATATTTCCTCTAATTCTAAAAGCAGCTGGTATTGATATTTTCAACATTAATGCCAATATCAATTGTCACTCAAACTCTTTCATCGCTGAGGCAGAAATCAGAGTTTTGGAAATGACTGAACCTTGAAGTGTCTGAGCTAGGACATGAGTCACTGAGGATCAGGTTCCTTCTAACTTCCTGAGTTTTCTTAGGAACTTGTTGACACAGAAAGCAACTCGTGATTTCCACTCTGACAGTTTCCCAGGCGCAGTCACTGTATCCCTTCTCTTGCAGGTAGACATGGATGCCCTGAAAGTATGCCCAAAAGTACTCTTCAGGTCCAGTGTGAGTTGTCCTTCCAGGGCAGAGTCTTCCTCTCCCATCACCTGCCCCAGGCAGGCATCCAGGTGGTCCAGCTGCTGATGGAGTCCAGTGCGGAGCTGCTCCAGGAGGGTGGTGTCCCAGGCAGCAGAGGAGCGCTCTGTGTGGAAGAGGTTGAAGCTCTGCTGGAGCATCTCGTGGAGCACAGAGATGGCCTGGGCCTCCTGGAGCTGGCCGCCTCCACCATCTTTTCATACTGAACATTTCTTGGTGACCTGGAAAAGCCACAATTGTATGAATATTTGTCCCTTCTCTGACTTTGATCAGACTCTTCTCCCAGAAGACTCTTCTCCAGAAACAACTAAGGAGGTGAGAAAAGCATAATATATGTCTGTGTAGCTATCAACCACAGTGGCATGCATGATTTGATGTCCCCCACCTAGGCACTCATGGCAAAAATTAGCAACTTTTATTGATTTCATTACAAAGAGTAGAAAAAGAAAGGAAAGGGAAAAATGTGGAAAAACCCAGAAAATGAAAGTTTCTCGACTCACTCTTTAAGAGCCACCCATCACCCCCCCCTCAGAACTTGCCTAGACCTCCCCTGCAGGCAGTCCTGCAAGCCCCCCCATCCCAATGGCCCTCCCCATCTCT
>NW_017191662.1:0-10676 GCF_001704415.2 Capra hircus
GGCCCTGAGGCCCCGTCGTAAGTCGAGAGCACCTGCCGCAACTCGAGAACATCCAGGAGGTTCTCCCCTGCAGGCGAGATGAGGCCCATTTCCGCTGAGGCGTCTCGAGGCTAATCACATCTAACATCTGGAACTTCCAAAGGGCCTTCACACCCTTGCTGCAACTCAAGAAGTTCTCCCGACATAGCCGTCTCCACTCGAGAGGAAGCACGAGAGTCCCGCCCACATCCAGAGGAGCCCCGTTTCCGCCTCCTAGCTCGAGAGGAGGGATCCTTTCCCTGCGTGGTCGGGAAAGAATTCCCTGCGTTCCCGTTGCATCTCAGAGGAGGCGCTCTCCACAGGAAAGGCGAGAGGAACTCCAGTGTCGTGCCACCATTCCAGAGTCCCCTGAATGTCTCAGTCCATTCCAGGGAAAACTGTTTTCCCTGAACTGCATCGACTTTCAAGCCGAGGATCAACTCACACCACCGTGGCACGTGGGACAGCCCTGTGGGAAAGCCTCGTGGGAAAGCCTCGAGGGAAAGACACAGATACCTTGATCACGCTAAGGGAAGCGCGACAGTGCTGCTACAGCTCGGGAGGAAGCGCACGAGCAGGACCCCCACTCGAGACGAGGACTGACTGCCCTGGTGAGACTCCAAAAGTACCCCAAGATCCATGTCGGCACTGGAGAGGAATCCTCAGGTTCCCTCACTGACTCCACACAAGATCTTAGGCCCCAGCATCGACGGGAGAGGAATCCCGAGAGGCCCCGAACAACTCGCATGGGGACTGGCCTTTCCTGAGGCCACCAGAGCGGGTCCCTGAGGTCCCAGTCGTAAGTCGAGAGCACCTGCCGCAACTCGAGAAAATCCAGGAGGTTCTCCCCTCCAGGCGAGATGAGGCCCATTTCCGCTGAGGCGTCTCAAGGCTAATCACACCTAACCTCTGGAACTTCCAAAGGGTCCTTCACACCCTTGCTGCAACTCAAGAAGTTCTCCGACATATCCGTCTGCACTCGAGAGGAAGCACGAGAGTCCCCACCCACATCCAGAGGAGCCCCATTTCTGCCTCTTAGCTCCAGAGGTGGGATCCTTTCCGTGCGTTGTCTGGAAAGAATTCACCGAGTTCCCATCGCAATTCAAGAGGAGGCGCTCTCCACAGGAAAGGCGAGAGGAACTCCAGTGTCGTGCCACCATTCGCAGAGTCCCCAGATGTCTCAGTCCATTCCACGGAAACCTGTTTCCCTGCACTGCCTCGACTTTCTAGCCGAGGATCGACTCACACCACGGTGGCACGTGGGACAGCCCTGTGGGAAAGTCTCGTGGGAAAGCCTCGTGGAAAAGACTCGTGGGAAAGCCTCGAGGGAAAGCCGCAGATACCTTGATCCACGCGAAGGGAAGCGTGACACTGCTGCTACAGCTCGGGAGGAAAGCGCACGTGCATGCCCCCACTCGAGATGAGGACTGACTCCCGTGGGGAGACTGGAGAAGTACCCCAAGATCCTTGTCAGCACTGCAAAGGAATCTCAGGTTCCGGCACCGACTCCACACAAGGTCTTAGGCCCTGGCATCGACGGGAGAGGAACCCCGAGAGGGCCCTGAGTAACTCGCATGGGGACTGGTGTTTCCTGAGGCCACCAGAGCGGGTCTCTGAGGTCCCTGTCGTAAGTCGAGAGCACCTGCCGCAACTCGAGAAAATCCAGGAGGTTCTCCCCTCCAGGCGAGATGAGGCCCATTTCCGCTGAGGCGACTCAAGGCTTATCACACCTGACCTCTGGAACTTCCAAAGGGTCCTTCACGTCCCTTGCTGCAACTCAAGAAGTTCCCTGACATACCTGTCTCCACTCGAGAGGAAGCACGAGAGGCCTGCCCACATCCAGAGGAAGCCCCCGTTTCCGCCTCCTTGCTCGAGAGGAGGGATCCTTTCACTGCGTGGTCGGGATAGAATACCCGGTGTTCCCGTCACATCTCAAGAGGAGGCGCTCTCCTCAGGAAAGGCGAGAGGAACTCCAGGGTCGTGCCACCATTCCCAGAGTCCCCCAGATGTCTCAGTCCATTTCACGGAAACCTGTTTTCCCTGCACTGCGTCGACTTTCAGCCGAGGATCAACTCACACCACGGTGGCACGTGGGACAGCCCTGTGGGGGAAAGCCTCGTGGGAAAGCCTCGTGGGAAAGCCTCGTGGGAAAGCCTGCGAGGGAAAGCCACAAACCCATTGATCCACGCGAAGGGAAGCGAGACACTGCTGCTACAGCTCCGGAGGAAATCGCACGTGCATGCCCCCTCTCCGAGACGAGGACTGACTCCCCTGGGGAGACTCCAGAAGAACCCCAAGATCCATGTCAGCACTGGAGAGGAATCCTCAGGTTCCGGCACTGACGTCCACACAAGGTCTTAGGCCCCGGCATCGACGGGAGAGGAATCCCGAGAGGCCCCGAGCAACTCGCATGGGGACTGGCCTTTCCTGAGGCCACCAGAGCGGGTCCCTGAGGCCCTCGTCCGTAAGTCGAGAGCACCTGCCGCAACTCGGAGAAAATCCAGGAGGTTTCTCCCCTCCGAGGCTAGATGAGGCCCATTTCCTCTGAGGCAACTAGGCGGTAATCACACTTAAACCCTGGAACTTCCAAAGGGTCCTTCACACCCTTGCTGCAACTCAAGAAAGTTCCTCGACATACCCGTCTCCACTCAGAGGAACCCGAGCGTCCCGCCCACATCCAGAGCAACACCGTTTCCGCCTCCTAGCTCGAGAGGAGGGATCCTTTCCCTGCGTGGTCGGGATAGAATTCCGGCATTTCGTCGCATCTCAAGAGGAGGGCTCTCTCAACAGGAAAGGCGAGAGGAACTCCAGGGTCGTGCCACCATTCCCAGAGTCCCCCCAGATGTCTCCAGTCCATTCCAGGGAAACCTGTTTTCCCAGCACTGCGTCGACATTCAAGCTGAGGATCAACTCACACCACGGTGGCACGTGGGACAGCCCTGTGGGAAATGCGTCGTGGGAAAGCCTCGTGGGAAAGCCTCGAGGGAAAGCCACAGATCCCTTGATCCACCGCGAATGGGAAGCGCGACACTAATGCTACAGCTCGAGAGGCACGTGCACGTGCATGCCCCCACTCGAGACGAGGACTGACTCCCCTGGGGAGGACTCCAGAAGTACACCCAAAGATCCATGTCAGCACTGGAGAGGAATCCTAAGGTTCCGGCACTGACTCCCACACAAGGTCTTTAGGCCCCCGGCATCGACGGGAGAGGAATCCCGAGAGGCCCCGAGCAACTCGCATGGGGAATGGCCTTTCCTGAGGCCACCAAAGCAGGTCCCTGAGGTCCCCGTCGTAAGTCGAGAGCACCTGCCGCAACTCGAGAAAATCCAAGAGGTTCTCCCCTCCAGGTGAGATGAGGCCCATTTCCGGCAGAGGCGTTCTCGAGGCTAATCACACCTAACCTCCGGAACTTCCAACGGGTCCTTCACACCCTTGCTGCAAATCAAGAAGTTCCCCGACATACCCGTCTCCACTCGAGACGAAGCACGGTGAGTCCCGCCTACATCCAGAGGAGCCCCGTTTCCGCCTCCTATCTCGAGAGGAGGGATCCTTTCCATGCGTGGTCGGGAAAGAATTCCCGGCGTTCCGGTCGCATCTAAAGAGGAGGCGCTCTCCACAGGAAAGGCGAGAGGAACTCCAGGGTCGTGCCACCATTCCCAGAGTCCCCCAGATGCCTCAGTCCATTCCAGGGAAACCAGTTTTCCCTGCACTGCCTCGCCTTTCAAGCCGAGGATCGACTCACAACACGGTGGCACGTGGGACAGCCCTGTGGGAAAAGCCTCAGGGGGGAAAGCGTTTTGGGAAAGCCTCGAGGGAAATGCCCCAGATCCCTTGTTCCATGCGAAGGGAAGCGTGACATTGCTGCTACAGCTCGGGAGGAAAGGGCACGTGCATGCCCCAACTCTAGACGAGGATTGACTTCCCTGGGGAGATTCCAGAAGTACCCAAAGATCCATGTCAGCACTGGAGAGGAATCCTCAGGTCCTGGCCACCGACTCCACACAAGGTCTTAGGCCCCGGCATCGACGGTAGAGGAAACCCGAGAGGCCCCCGAGTAACTCGCAAGGAAATTTCCTTTACCGATGCCACCAGGGCGCGTCCCTGAGGTCCCCGTCGTAAGTCCAGTGCACCTGACACAACTCGAGAAAATCCAGGAGGTTCTACCCTCCAGGCGAGATGAGGCCCATTTCCGCTGAGGCGTCCTGAGGCTAATCACACCTGACCTATGGAAATTCCAAATGATCCTTCACACCTTTACTGGCAACTCAAGAAGTTCCCTGACATACCCGTCTCCACTCGAGAGGAAGCACGAGAGTCCCGACCACATCCAGAGGAGCCCCGTTTCCACCTCCTAGCTCGAGAGGAGGGATCCTTTCCCTGCGTGCTCGAGAAAGAATTCCCGGAGTTCCCTGTCGCAACCAAGAGGAGGCGCTCTCCACAGGAAAGGCGAGAGGAACTCCGGGGTCATGCCAGCATTCCCAGAGTCCCCCAGATGTCTCAGTCCATTCCAGGGAAACCTGTTTTCTCTGCACTGTTTTGACTTTCAAGCCGAGGATAGACTCACACCACGGTGGCACGTGGGACAGCCCTGTGGGAAAGCCTAGTGGGAAAGCCTCGAGGGAATGCCACAGATTCCTTGTTCCACGTGAAGGAAAGGGAGACACTGCCGGCTACAGCTCGGGAGGAAATCGCACGTGCATGCCCCCACTCGAGACGAGGACTGACTCCGCTGGGGAGACTCCAGAAGTACCCCAAGATCCATGTCAGAACTGGAGAGGAAACCTCAGGTCTGGCACCGACTCCACACAAGGTCTTAGGCCCCGATATCGACTGGAGAGGAATCCCGAGAGACCCCGAGAGGGCCCCGAGCAACTCGCAAGGGGACTGGCCTTTCCTGAGGCCACCAGAGCGGGTCCCTGAGGTCCCCGTCGTAAGTCGAGAGCACCTGCCGCAACTCGAGAAAATCCAGGAGGTTCTCCCCTCCAGGCGAGATGAGGCCCATTTCCGCTGAGGCGTCTCGAGGCTAATCACACCTAAAACTCTGGAACTTCCAAAGGGTCCTTCACACCCTTGCTGCAACTCAAGAAGTTCCCCGACATACCCGTCTCCACTCGAGAGGAAGCACGAGAGTCGCGCCCACATCCAGAGGAGCCCTGTTTCCGCCTCATAGCTCGAGAGGATTGGATCCTTTCCATGCGTGGTCGGGAAAGAATTCCCGGCGTTCCCGGTCGCAACTCAAGAGGAAGCGCTCTCCAGAGGAAAAGCGAGAGGAACTCCAGGTTCGTGCCACCATTCCTAGAGTCCCCCAGATGTCTCAGTCCATTTCAGGGAACCTGTATTCCCTGCACTGCCTCGACTTTCAAGCCGAGGATCGACTCACACCACAGTGGCACGTGGGGCAGCCCTGTGGGAAAGCCTCGTGGGAAAGCCTGGAGGGAAAGCCACAGATCCCTTGATCCATGCGAAGGGAAGCGTGACACTGCTGCTAAAACTCGGGAGGAAAGCGCACGTGCATGGCCCCACTCGAGACGAGGACTGACACCCCTGGGGTGACTCCAGAAGTACCCCAAGATCCATGTCAGCATTGGAGAGGAATCCTCAGGTTCCGGCACCGACTCCACACAAGGTCTTAGGCCCCTGCATCAACGGGAGAGGAATCCCGAGAGGCCCCAGAGCAACTCGCATGGGGACTGGCCTTTCCTGAGGCCACCAGAGCGGGTCCCTGAGGTCCCCGTCGTAAGTCGAGAGCACCTGCCGCAACTCGAGAAAATCCAGGAGGTTCTTCCCCTCCAGGCGAGCTGAGACCCTATTTCCGCTCAGGTATCTCGAGGCTAATCACACCGTACCTCTGGAACTTCCAAAGGGTCCTTCACACCCTTGCTGCAACTCTAGAAGTTCCCCGACATACCCGTCTGCACTCGAGAGGAAGCAGGAGAGTCCCGCCAACATCCAGAGGATCCCCGATTCCAGCTCCTAGCCCGAGAGGAGGATCCTTTCCCTGCGTGGTCGGGAAAGAACTCCCGGCGTTCCAGTCGCATCTCAAGAGGAGGCGCTCTCCACCGGAAACGTGAGAGGAACTCCAGGGTCGTGCCACCATTCCCAGAGTCCCCTGGATGTCTCAGTCCATTCCAGGGAAACCTGTTTTCCCTGCACTGCCTCGACTTTCAAGCCGAGGATCGACTCACACCACGGTGGCACGTGGGACACCCCTGTGGGAAAGCCTCGAGGGATAGCCTCTTGGGAAAGCCTCGAGGGAAAGCCACAGATCCGTTGTTCACGCGAAGGGAAGCGTGACTCTGCTGTTACAGCTCGGGAGGAAAGCGCACGTGCATGCCCCACTTGAGTAGAGGACTGACTGCCCTGGGGAGACTCCAGAAGTACCCCAAGATCCATGTCAGCACTGGAGAGGAATATTCAGGTTCCGGCACCGACTCCACACAAGATCTTAGGCCCCGGCATCGACAGGGAGAGGAATCCCGAGAGGCCCCCGTGCAACTCGCATGGGGACTGGCCTTTCCTGAGGCCACCAGAGCGGGTCCCTGAGGACCCCATCGTAAGTCGAGAGCACCTGCCGCAACTCGAGAAAATCCAGGATGTTCTCCCCTCCAGCCGACATGAGGCCCATTTCCGCTGAGGCAACAAGAGGGTAATCACACTTAAACTCTGGAACTTCCAAAGGGTCCTTCACACCCTTGCTGCAACTCAAGAAGTTCCCTGACATACCCGTCTCCACTCAAGAGGAACCCGAGGGTCCCGCCCATATCCAGAGTGGCTCCGTTTCCACCTGCTAGCTCGAGAGGAGGCATCCTTTCCCTGCGTGGTCGGGAAAGAATTCCCTAGCGTTCCCGTCTCATCTCAAGAGTAGGCGCTCTCCACAGGAAAGGCGAGAGGAACTCCAGTATCAGGCCCCATTCCCAGAATCCCCCAGATGTCTCAGTCCATTCCAGGGAAACCTGTTTTCCCTGCACTGCCTCGACTTTCAAGCCGAGGATGGACTCACACCACGATGGCACGTTGGACAGCCCTGTGGGAAAGCCTCGTGGGAAAGCCTCGTGGGAAAGCCTCGAGGGAAAGCCACAGATCCCTTGATCCACGCGTAGGTAAGAGTGACACTGCTGCTACAGCTCGGGAGGAAAGCGCACGTGCATGCCCCCACTCGAGACGAGGACTGACTCCATGGGGAGACTCCAGAAGTACCCGAAGATCCATGTCCAGCATTGGAGAGGAATCCTCAGGTTCCGGCACCGACTCCACACAAGGTCTTAGGCCCCGCATCGACGGGAGAGGAATCCCGAGAGGCCCCCGAGCAACTGGCATGGGGACTGGCCTTTCCTGAGGCCACCAGATCGGGTCCCTGAGGTCCCCGTCTTAAGACGAGAGCACCTGCCGCAACTCGAGAACATCCAGGAGGTTCTCCCCTCCAGGCGAGATGAGGCCCATTTCCGCTGAGGCGTCTCGAGGCTAATCACATCTAACATCTGGAACTTCCAAAGGGTCCTTCACACCCTTGCTGCAACTCAAGAAGTTCCCCGACATACACGTCTCCATTTGAGAGGAAGCACGAGAGTCCCGCTCACATCCAGAGGAGACCCGTTTCCGCCTCTTAGCTCGAGAGGAGGGATCCTTTCCCTGCGTGTTCGGGAAAGAATTCCCGGCGTTCCGGTCGCATCTCAAGAGGAGGCGCTCTCGACAGGAAAGACGAGGGGAACTCCAGGGTCGTGACACCATTACCTGAGTCCCCCAGATGTCTCAGTCCATTCCAGGGAAACCTGTTTTCCCTGCACTGCCTCGACTTTCAAGGCCGAGCATCGACTCACACCACGTTGGCACGTGGGACAGCCCTGTGGAAAGCCTCTTGGTAAAGCCTCGTGGGAAAGCCTCCAGGGAAAGCCACAGGTCCCTTGATCCACGAGAAGGGAAGCGTGACACTGCTGCACAGCTCGGGAGTAAAGCACACGTGCATGCCCCCACTCGAAACGACGACTGACTCCCCTGGGGAGACTCCAGAAGTACGCCAAGATCCATGTCAGCACTGGAGACGAATCCTCAGGTTCGGCACCGATCCACACAAGGTCTTAGGCCCCGGCATCGACGGAGAGAGGAATCCCGAGAGGCCCCCGAGCAACTCGCAAGGGAACTGGCCTTTCCTGAGGCCACCAGAGCGGGGCCCTGAGGGCCCCGTCGTAAGTCGAGAGCACCTGCCGCAACTCGAGAAACATCCAGGAGGTTCTCCCCTGCAGGCGAGATGAGGCCCATTTCCGCTGAGGCGTCTCGAGGCTAATCACATCTTAACATCTGGAACTTCCAAAGGGTCCTTCACACCCTTTGCTGCAACTCAAGAAGTTCTCCGACATAGCCCGTCTCCACTCGAGAGGAAGCACGAGAGTCCGCCCACATCCAGAGGAGCCCCGTTTCCGCCTCCTAGCTCGAGAGGAGCGGATCCTTTCCCTGCGTTGGTCGGGGAAAGAATTCCCTGCGCGTTCCCGTTGCATCTCAAAGAGGAGGCGCTCTCCACAGGAAAGGCGAGAGGAACTCCAGTGTCGTGCCACCATTCCCAGAGTCCCCTGAATGTCTCAGTCCATTCCAGGGAAACCTGTTTTCCCTGAACTGCATCGACTTTCAAGCCGAGGATCAACTCACACCACCGTGGCACGTGGGACAGCCCTGTGGGGAAAGCCTCGTGGGAAAGCCTCGAGGGAAAGACACAGATACCTTGATCCACGCTAAGGGAAAGCGCGACAGTGCTGCTACAGCTCGGGAGGGAAAGCGCACGAGGCATGACCCCCACTCGAGACGAGGACTGACTGCCCTGGTGAGACTCCAAAAGTACCCCAAGATCCATGTCGGCACTGGAGAGGAATCCTCAGGTTCCCTCACTGACTCCACACAAGATCTTAGGCCCCAGGCATCGGACGGGAGAGGAATCCCGAGAGGCCCCCGAGCAACTCGCATGGGGACTGGCCTTTCCTGAGGCCACCAGAGCGGGTCCCTGAGGTCCCCAGTCGTAAGTCGAGAGCACCTGCCGCAACTCGAGAAAATCCAGGAGGTTCTCCCCTCCAGGCGAAGATGAGGCCCATTTCCGCTGAGGGCGTCTCAAGGCTAATCACACCTAACCTCTGGAACTTCCAAAGGGTCCTTCACACCCTTGCTGCAACTCAAGAAGTTCTCCGACATATCCGTCTGCACTCGAGAGGAAGCACGAGAGTCCCACCCACATCCAGAGGAGCCCCATTTCTGCCTCTTAGCTCCAGAGGTGGGATCCTTTCCGTGCGTTGTCTGGAAAGAATTCACCGAGTTCCCATCGCAATTCAAGAGGAGGCGCTCTCCACAGGAAAGGCGAGAGGAACTCCAGTGGTCGTGCCACCATTCGCAGAGTCCCCCAGATGTCTCAGTCCATTCCACGGAAACCTGTTTCCCTGCACTGCCTCGACTTTCTAGCCGAGGATCGACTCACACCACGGTGGCACGTGGGACAGCCCTGTGGGAAAGTCTCGTGGGAAAGCCTCGTGGAAAAGACTCGTGGAAAGCCTCGAGGGAAAGCCGCAGATACCTTGATCCACGCGAAGGGAAGCGTGACACTGCTGCTACAGCTCGGGAGGAAAGCGCACCGTGCATGCCCCCACTCGAGATGAGGACTGACTCCCCGTGGGGAGACTGGAGAAGTACCCCAAGATCCTATGTCAGCACTGCAAAGGAATCCTCAGGTTCCGGGCACCGACTCCACACAAGGTCTTAGGCCCCTGGCATCGACGGGAGAGGAACCCCGAGAGGGCCCTGAGCAACTCGCATGGGACTGGTGTTCCTGAGCCACCAGAGCGGGTCCCTGAGGTCCCCTGTCGTAAGTCGAGAGCACCTGCCGCAACTCGAGAAAATCCAGGAGGTTCTCCCTCCAGGCGAGATGAGGCCCATTTCCGCAGAGGCGACTCGAAGGCTTAATCACACCTGAACCTCTGGAACTTCCAAAGGGTCCTTCACGTCCCTTGCTGCAACTCAAAGAAGTTCCCTGACATACCCTGTCTCCACTCGAGAGGAAGCACGAGAGGCCTGCCACCATCCAGAGGAGCCCCGTTTCCGCCTCCTTAGCTCGAGAGGAGGGATCCTTTCACTGCGTGGTCGGGATAGAATATCCCGGTGTTCCCGTCACATCTCAAGAGGAGGCGCTCTCCTCAGGAAAGGCGAAGAGGAACTCCAGGGTTCGTGCCACCATTCCCAGAGTCCCCCAGATGTCTCCAGTCCAATTTCACGGAAACCTGTTTTCCCTGCACTGCGTCGACTTTCAAGCGAGGATCAACTCACACCACGGTGGCACGTGGGACAGCCCTGTGGGAAAAGCCTCGTGGGAAAGCCTCGGAAAGAAGCCTCGAGGGAAAGCCACAAACCCATTTGATCCACGCGAAGGGAAGCGAGACACTGCTGCTACAGCTCCGGAGGAAATCGCACGTGCATGCCCCCTCTCGAGACGAGGACTGACTCCCCTGGGGAGACTCCAGAAGAACCCCAAGATCCATGTCGGCACTGGAGAGGAATCCTCAGGTTCCGGCACTGAGTCCACACACAAGGTCTTAGGCCCCGCATCGACGGAGAGGAATCCCGAGAGGCCCCGAGCAACTGCATGGGGACTGGCCTTTCCTGAGCACCAGAGCGGGTCCCTGAGGCC
>NW_017191663.1:0-10675 GCF_001704415.2 Capra hircus
TGCTCTCCACAGTAAAGGCGAGAGGAACTACAGGGTCCGTGCCACCATTCCCAGAGTCCCCCCAGATGTCTATAGTCCATTCCAGGGAAACCTGTTTTCCCCTGCACTGCTTGACTTTCAAGCCGAGGATAGACTCACACCACGTTGGCACGTGGGACAGCCCTGTGTGACAGCTTCGTGGGAAATGCTCGTGGGAAAGCCTCGAGGGAAAGCCCCTGATCCCTTGATCCACGCGAAGTAAAGTGTGACACTGCTGCTACAGCTCGGGAGGAAAGTGCACATGCATGCCCCACTAGAGACGAGCACTGACTCCCCTGGGGAGACTCCAGAAGTACCCCAAGATCCATGTCAGCACTGGAGAGGAATGCTCAGGTTCCGGCACCGACTCCACACAAGATCTTATGCCCCTGCATCGAGGGGAGAGGAATCCTGATAGGCCCCCGAACAACTCTCATGGGACTGGCCTTTCCTGAGTCCACCAGAGCGGGTCCCTGAGGTCCCCGACGTAAGTCGAGAGCACCTGCCGCAACTCGAGAAAATCCAGGAGGTTCTCCCCTCCAGGCGAGATGAGGCCCATTTCCGCTCAGCCGCCTTGAGTCTAATCACACCTAACATTTGGAACTTCCAAAGGGTCCTTCACACCCTTCCTGCAACTCAAAAGAAGTTCCCTGACATACCCGTCTCCACTCGAGAGGAAGCACGAGAGTTCTGCCCACATCCAGAGGAGCCCCGTTTCCTACTCTTGCTCGAGAGAAATGATCCTGTCCCTGCGTGGTCGGGAAAGAATTCCGGCGTTCCTTCGCATCTCAAGAGGAGGCGCTCTCCACAGGAAAGGCAAGAGGAACTCCAGGGTCGTGCCACCATTCCCAGAGTCCCCCAGATGTCTCAGTCCATTCCAGGGAAACCTGTTTTCCTGCACTGCCTCGACTTTCAAGCCGAGGATCGACTCACACGACGGTGGCGCGTGGATAGTCCTGTGGGAAAGCCTCGTGGGAACGCCTCGTGGGAAAGCCTCGAGGGAAAGCCACAGATCCCTTGATCCACGCGAAGGGAAGCGCGACACTGCTGCTACAGCTCGGGAGGAAAGCGCACGTGCATCCCCCCTTCGAGACGAGGACTGACTCCCCTGGGGAGACTCCAGAAGTAGCCACCCAAGATCCATGTCAGCATTGGAGAGGAATCCTCAGGTTCCGACACCGACTCCACAAAGATCTTAGGCACCGGCATCGACGGAGAGGAATCCCGAGAGGCCCCGAGCAACTCGCTTGGGACTGGCCTTTCCTGAGGTCACCAGAGCGTGTCCCTGAGGTCCCCGTCGTAAGTCGAGAGCACCTGGCGCAACTCGAGAAAATTCAGGAGGTTCCCCTCCAGGCGAGATGAGGCCAATTTCCACTGCGGCGTCTCGAGGCTAATCACATCTATCATCTGGAACTTCCAAAGGGTCCTTCACACCCTTGCTGCAACTCAAGAAGATCCCCGACATAACCCGTCTCCACTCGAGAGGAAGCACGAGAGTTCCGCCAACATCCAGAGGAGCCCTGTTTCCGCCCCTAGTTCGAGAGTAGGAATCCTTTCCCTGCCTGGTGGGGAAAGATTCCCGGCGTTCCCGTACCATCTCAAGAGGAGGCGCTCTCCACAGGAAAGGCGAGAGGAACTCCAGGGTCGTGCCACCATTCCCAGGAGTCCCCCACATATCTCAGTCCATTCTAGGGAAACCTGTATACCCTGCACTGCCTCGACTTTCAAGGCGACGATCGACTCACACCACGGTGGCATGTGGGACAGCCCTGTGGGAAAGACTCGTGGGAAAGCCTCATGGGAAAACCTCAAGGGAAAGCCACAGATCCCTTGAATCCACGCGAAGGGAAGCGCGACACTGCTGCTACAGCTCGGGAGGAAAGCGCACGTACATCCCCCCTCGAGACGAGGACTGACTCTCCCTGGGGAGACTCCAGAAGTACCCCAAGATCCATGTCAGCACTGGAGAGGAATCCTCAGGTTCGACACCGGACTCCACACAATATCTTAGGCCCCGGCATCGACGGGAGAGGAATGCCGTGAGGCCCCCGAGCAACTCGCTTGGGGATTGTCCTTTCCTGAGGCCAACAGAGCGGGTCCCTGAGGGTCCCCGTCATAAGTCGAGAGCACCTGCCGCAACTCGAGAAAATCCAGGAGGTTCTCCCCTCCAGGCGAGATGAGGCCCATTTCCACTGGCGTCGTCTCGAGGCTAATCACATCTATCATCTGGAACTTCCAAAGGGTCCTTCGCACCCTTGCTGCAACTCAAGAAGTTCCCTGACCTACCCGTCTCCACTCGAGAGGAAGCACGAGAGTTCCGCCAACATCCAGAGGAGCCCTGTTTCCGCCTCCTAGTTCGAGAGCTGGAATCCATTTCCCTGCGTGGTGGGGAAAGCATTCCCGGCGTTCCCGTCCGATCTCAAGAGGAGGCCCTCTCCACAGGAAAGGCGAGAGGAACTCCAGGGTCTTGCCACCTTTCCCAGAGTCCCCCAGATGTCTCAGTCCATTCCAGGGAAACCAGTTTTCCCTGCACTGCCTCCACTTTCAAGCCGAGGATCGACTCACACCACGGTGGAACGTGGGACAGCCGCTGTGGGAAAGCCTCGTGGGAAAGACTCGTGGAAAAGCCTGGAGGGAAAGCCACAGATCCCTTGATCCAAGCGAAGGGAAGCGCGACACTGCTGCTACAGATCGGGAGGAAAGCGCACGTGCATCCCCCCTCGAGACGAGGACTGACTCTCCTGGGGAGACTCCAGAAGTACCCCAAGATCCATGTCAGCACTGGAGAGGAATCCTCAGGTTCGACACCAACTCCACACAAGATCCTAGGCGCCGGCATCGACGGGAGAGGAATCCCGAGAGGCCCCCGAGCAACTCGCTTGGGGACTGGCCTTTCCTGAGGCCACCAGAGCGGGTCCCTGAGGTCCCCGTCGTAAGTTGAGAGCACCTGCCGCAAATCGAGAAAATCCAGGAGGTTCTCACCTCCAGGCGAGATGAGGCCAATTTCCTCTGCGGCGTCTCGAGGCTAATCACATCTATCATCTGGAACTTCCAAAGGGTCCTTCACACCCTTGCTGCAACTCAAGAAGTTCCCCGACATACCCGTCTCCACTCGAGAGGAAGCACGAGAGTTCCGCCAACATCCAGAGGAGCCCTGTTTCCGCCTCCTAGTTCGAGAGGAGGAATCCTTTCCCTGCGTGGTGGGGAAGGATTCCTGGCATTCCCGTCCCATCTCAAGAGGAGGCGCTCTCCACAGGAAAGGCGAGAGGAACTCCAGGGTGGTGCCACCATTCCCAGAGTCCCCCAGATGTCTCAGTCAATTTCAGGGAAACCTGTTTTCCCTGCACTGGCCTCGACTTTCAAGCCTAGGATCGACTCACACCACGGTGGCACGTGGGACAGCCCTGTGGGAAAGCCTCGTGGGAAAGCCTCGTGGGAAAGCCTCAAGCGAAAGCCACAGATCCCTTGGTCCACGACTATGGAATCGTTACACTGCTGCTACAGCTCGGGAGGAAAGCGCACGTGCATGCCCCTACTGGAGACGAGGACTGACTCCACTGGGGAGACTCCAGAAGTACCCCAAGATCCATGTCGGCACTGGAGAGGAATCGTCAGGTTCCGGCAACAACTCCACACAAGGTCTTAGGCCCCGGCATCGACAGGAGAGGAATCCCGAGAGGCCCCGAGCAACTCGCATGGGGACTGGCCTTTCCTGAGGCCACCAGAGCGGGGTCCCTGAGGTCCCCGTCGTAAGTCGAGAGCAACCTGCCGCAACTAGAGAAAATCCAGGAGATTCTTCCCTCCTGGCGAGAATGAAGCCCCATTTCCGCTGAGGCGTCTCGAGTCTAATCACACCTAACGTCTCGAACAGGCAAAGGGTCCTTCACACCCTTGCTGCAACTCAACAAGTTCCCCGTCATACCCGTCTCCACTCGAGAGGATGCACGAGAGTTCTGCCCACATCCAGAGGAGCCCCAATTCCGACTCCTAGCTCGAGAGGCGGGATCCTGTCCCTGCGTGGTCGGGAAAGAATTCCCGGCGTTCCCGTCGCATCTCAAGAGGAGGCGCTCTCCACAGGAAAGGCGAGAGGAACTCCAGGGTCGTGCCACCATTCCCAGAGTCCCCCAGATGTCTCAGTCCATTCCAGGGAAATCTGTGTTGCCTGCACTGCCTCGACTTTCAAGCCGAGGATCGACTCACACCACGGTGGCACGTGGGACAGCCCTGTGATAAAGCCTTGTGGGAAAGCCTCGTGGGGAAAGCCTCGAGGGAAAGCCCCTGATCCCTTGATCCACCTGAAGGAAGCGTGACACTGCTCCTAGAGCTCGGGAGGAAAGGGCACGTGCATGCCCCCACTCGAGACGAGGAGTGACTCCCCTGGGTAGTCTCCAGACGTACCCCAAGATCCATGTCAGCACAGGAGAGGAATCCACAGGTCCGGCACCAACTCCACACAAGATATTAGGCCCCGGCATCGACGGGAGAGGAATCCCGAGAGGACCCCGAGCAACTCTCATGGGGACTGGCCTTTCCTGCGGCCACCAGTACGGGTCCCTGAGGTCCCCGTCGTAAGTCGAGAGCCCTTGGCCGCAACTCGAGAAAATCCAGGAGGTTCTCCCCTCCAGGCGAGATGTGCCCCATTTCCGCTGAGTCGTCTCGAGGCTAATCACATCTTACCTCTGGAACTACCAAAGGGTCCTTCACACCCTTGCTGCAACTCAAGAAGTTCCCCGACATACCCGTCTCCACTCGAGAGGAAGCACGAGAGTCCCGCCCACATCCAGAGGAGCCCCGTTCCTGCCTGCTATCTCGAGAGGAAGGATCCTTTCCCTGCGTGGTGGGGAAAGAATTCCCAGCGTTCCTGTCGCATCTCAAGAGGAGGCACTCTCCACAGGAAAGGCGATAGGAAATCCAGGGTCGTGCCACCATTCCCCGAATCCCCCAGATGTCTCAGTCCATTCCAGGGAAACCTGTTTTCCCTGCACTGCTTCCACTTACAAGCCAAGGATCGACTCACACCACGGTGGCACGTGGGAGAGCCCTGTGGGAAAAGCTCGAGTGAAAGCCACAGAACCCTTGATCCACGCGAAGGGAAGCGCAACACCGCTGCAATAGCTCGGGAGGAAAGCGCACGTGCATGCCCCCACTGGAGACGAGGACTGACTCCCCTGGGGAGACTCCAGAAGTACCCCAAGATCCATGACAGCACTGGAGAGGAATGCTCAGGTTCCGGCACCAACTCCACACAAGATCTTAGGCCCTGGCATCGACGGGAG
The DNA here is from genome assembly GCF_001704415.2 of Capra hircus. Lineage (NCBI taxonomy): Eukaryota > Metazoa > Chordata > Mammalia > Artiodactyla > Bovidae > Capra > Capra hircus. The sequence goes on from NW_017191663.1 coordinate 5,295, forward strand.
AGGAATTCCGAGAGGTCCCCGAGCAACTCGCATGGGGACTGGCCTTTCCTGAGGCCACCATAGCGGGTCCCTGAGGTCCCCGTCGTAAGTCAAGAGCATATGCCGGAACTCGAGAAAATCCAGGAGGTTCTCCCCTCCAGGCAAGATGAGGCCCATTTCCGATGAGGCGTCTCCAGGCTAATCACACCTAAACTCTGGAACTTCCAAAGGGTCCTTCACACCCTTGCTGCAACTCAAGGAAGTTCCCCGACATACCCGTCTCCACTCGAGATGAAGCACGAGAGTCCCGCCAACATCCAGAGGAGCTCCGTTTCGGCCTCATAGCTCGACTGGACGGATCCTTTCCCTGCGTGGTCGAGAAAGAATTCCCGGCGTTCCCGTCGCATCTCAAGAGGAGGCGCTCTCCACAGGAAAGGCGAGAGGAACTCCAGGGTCATGCCACCATTCCCAGAGTCCCCCAGATGCCTCAGTCCATTGCAGGGAAAACTGTTTTCCATGCACTGCCTCGACTTTCAAGCCGAGGATCGGCTTACTCCACGGTGGCACGTTGGGACAGCCCTGTGGGAAAGCCTCGTGTGAAAGCCTCATGGGAAAGCCCCGAGGGAAAGCCACTGATCCCTTGATCCACGGGAGGGGAAGCGTGACACTGCTGCTGCAGTTTGGGAGGAAAGCGAAGGTGCATGCCCCTACTTGAGACGAGGACTGACTCCCGTGGGGACACTCCGCAGGTACCCCAAGATCCATGTCAGCACTGGAGAGGAATCCTCAGGTTCCAGCACCGTCTCCACACAAGTTTTTAGGCCCCGGCATCGACTTGAGAAAAATCCCGAGAGGACCCCGAGCAACTCGCATGGGGACTGGCCTTTCCTGAGGCCACCAGAGCGGCTCCCTGAAGTCCCGTCGTAAGTCGAGAGCACCTGCCGCAACTTGAGTACATCCAGGAGGTTCCTCCTTCCAGGCGAGATGAGGCCCATTTCCGCTGAGGCGTCTCGAGGCTAATCACACCTAACCTTTGGAACTTCCAAAGGACCCTTCACACCCTTGCTAGCAACTCAAGAAGTTCCCCGACATACCCGTCTCCACTCGAGAGGAAGCACCAGAGACCCGCCACATCCATTAGGAGCCCCGTTTCCGCCTCCTAGCTCGAGAGGAGGGATCCTTTCCCTGCGTGGTCGGGAAAGAATTCCCGGCGTTCCTGTCGCATCTCAAGAGGAGGCGCTCTCCACAGGAAACGCGAGAGGAACTCCAGGGTCGTGCCACCATTCCCAGAGTCCCCCAGATGTCTCAGTCCATTTCAGGGAAACCTGATTTCCCTGCACTGCCTCGAATTTCTAGCCGAGGATCGACTCACACCACGATGGCACGTGGGACAGCCCTGTGGGAAAGCCTCGTGGGAAAGCCTCGAGGGAAAGCCACAGATCCCTTGATCCACGCGAAGGGAAGCGTTGCACTGCTGCTACAGCTCGGGAGGAAAGCGCACGTTCATGCCCCCACACAAGACGACGACTATCTCCCCTGGGGAGACTCCAGAAGTACCCCAAGATCCATGTCAGCACTGGAGAGGAAACTTCAGGTTCCGGCACCGACTCCACACAGGGTCTTAGGCCCCGGCATCGACGGGAGAGGAATCTCGAGAGGCCCCCGAGCAACTTGCATGGGGACTGGCCTTTCCTGAGGTCACCAGAGCGGGTCCCTGAGGTCCCCGTAGTAAGTCAAGAGCACCTGCCGCAACTCGAGAAAATCCAGGAGGTTCTCCCCTCCAGGCGAGAAGAGGCCCTTTTCCTCTGAGGCGTCTCGAGGCTAACCATACCTAACATCTGGAACTTCCAAAGGGTCCTTCACACCCTTGCTGGCAACTCAAGAAGTTCTCCGACATACCTGACTCCACTCGAGAGGAAGCACGAGAATCCCGCCCACATCCAGAGGAGCCCCGTTTCCACCTCATACCTCGAGGTCAGGTATCCTTTCCCTGCATGTTCGGGAAAGAATTCCCGGTGTTCCCGTCGCATCTCATGAGGAGGCGCTCTCCACAGGAAAGGCGGAGGAACTCCAGGGTTGTGCCACCATTCCAAGAGTCCCCCAGATATCTCAGTCTGCCGGGGTCCAGCCCCGCTGGATCCAGGGAATTCGACGGATGGACGGCGTTGTCGTGGAAAGTCTTTTTTATTTATTAATGTAAGATTAGATTAAGAAATTATAGTGTAGTAAGAAGATTAACTGGAGGAAAAAGGGCTGAATAGCTTGGTTTACGTGGAAGACCAATAAAATTCCAGACAAGGAATTTTCACCATCTACGTTGGGCCACCAGCCCCTGCTTGAATATCTAAGGGTGCCTCGCTTAAGCTCCCTTTCGTGGCAGGTCTTAACAGCCAGGCAAGTAAGTAGACCTGGCGAGCCTCCGCGCCCCTGGTGGAGATTCAGCCTGAAGTTAAAGTAAAAAGCAGAGAGAAGGAAAGGGAGAGAAGAAGAAAGAGAGAAAAAGACACGGGGGGAGCCTGAGTCCCAAGAAACCAGGCCGAGAGACTAGTTCGAGAAACTGGTCCGAGAAACTGGCCCCATCCTTTATTGTTCATAAAGCCTTTTATACTTTTGATAAAACATGGAGTTCAATGGGTAACACAAAATTATGTAGCGTTCGCACCCCAGACTCTTTCTGTACATCATTTTGTATACAAAAGGTCTCTGGTGATTTACATTATCTTCTGGCCAAGAGGCTTGTTAAACACTTTTTGGCTCTCTTCCTTAATGAATGTTAATTTTGTTTCCTCTGAAGTGTTTTTCTTTAATCTGCATTTCCTTAAAGCATTAAAGTTACATCTCTATAGAACAAAGGTGCAGTGGGTTATAACAAAGAAGGTACTTAACTCAAAGATCTAATGTTGCTAATACCAGGTCTACTACTTGTTTTTTTTAATATACCAACTCTATCTAAAAATAAAGGATATGAAAATTTAGCAGCAAGCATTGACCCAAAAAATGAAACTTTTAATCAGTCCTATTATAAAGATTTTGACTCCTCGGATGCCCCTACATTCCTAGGATGCTTTAAGCTTCCTGTGCCTCCTGGGGAAAGGAGGCCTCAAACAATCACATGCCCAGCTGTACGAGTCCTGCAGGCAGGCTAGAAAGCATTCAGAGGGGTTTTTTTGGATTGAAACACTCTTTCAAATGCAGAAGACTAAAGCCCTGAATTGACTTTTTTCCAGAAAAATGTCAGAAGAGTGGAAAAGCAGAGCAAAAAAGCCGGCAGATTTTTGTTGGGGTACGTGCGTAGGAACTTCCAGAGGGGTCCCTGAAGTCTGAACACACCATGCCTATGTCAGCTTTCTTCCTCATGACGTTATCACGGGCGGGAGTCCTCATACTGGCTCCCAGCATCAGTCCAATTCAGAGGAACCTGTTTTCCCTGCACTGCCTCGACTTTTCACGCTGAGGATCAACTCACACCCACGGTGGCACGAGGGAAAGCCCTGTGAGAAAGCCTCGTGGGAAAGCCTCCAGGGAAAGCCACAGATCCCTTGATCCACACGACGGGAAGCGTGACCCTGCTGCTACAGCTCGGGGAGGAAAGCACACGTGCGTGCCCTCACTTGAGAGGAGGATTGGACTCTCCAGGTGAGACTCCAGAAGAACCCCAATATCCATGTCAGCACTGCTGAGGAAACCTCAGGTTCCGGCCCCGAATCCACACAAGTTGTTCGGCCCGGGCATCAACAGGAGAGTTATCAAGAGAAGCCCCCCAGCATCTGGCATGGGGACTGGACTTTGATGAAGCCACCAGAGCGGGTCCCTGAGGTCCCCGTCGTAAGTCGGGAGCACCTGCCGCAACTCGAGAAAATCCAGGAGGTTCTCCCCTCCAGGCGAGATGAGGCCCATTTCCAATGAGGTTGTCTCGAGGCTAATTACATCTAATCTCTGGAACTTCCAAAGGGTCCTTCACACCCTTGCTGCAACTCAAGAAGTTCCCCGACATTCCCATCTCCACTCGAGAGGAAACACGGGTCCTGCCCATCCAGAGTAGCCCGTTTCATCCTCCTAGCTAGAGATGAGGGATCCTTTCCCTGCTTGGTCGGGAAAGAACTTCCGGCATTCCCGTCGCATCTCAGGTGGAGGCGCTGTCCCACAGGAAGGGAGAGAGGAACTCCATGGTCGTGCCACCATTCCAAGCGTCCCCAGATGTCTCAGTCCATTCCAGAGGATCTTTGTTTTTTACAGAGTGCTTAAACTTTCATGCCGAGGATCGCCTCACACCACGGTGGCACGGGGACAGCCCTGTGGGAAAGCCTCGTGGGAAATCCTCTAGGAAAAGCCTAGAGGAAAAGCCACAGATCCATTGATCCACGCGACGGGAAGCATGACACTGCTGCTACAGCTCGGGAGGAAAGAGCATGCACATGCCCCCACTCGAGACGAGGACTGATTCCCCTTGGGAGACTTCAGAAGTATCCCAAAAACATGTCAGCACTGGAGAGGAATACTCAGGTTCTGGCCCCCACTCCACCGAAGGTCTTGGGCCCATCTACGGTGAGGAATCCCGAGAGGCCCCTCTAGCAACTCGCATGGGGACTGGTCTTCCTAAGGCCAACAGAACGGGTCCCTGAGGTCCCCGTCGTAAGTCGAGAGCACCTGCCACAACTCGAGAAAATGAAGGAGATTCTCCCCTTCAGGCGAGATGAGGCCCATTTCCACTGAGACGTCTCGAGGCTAATCACACCTAACCTCTGGAACTTCCAAAGGGTCCTTCACACCCTTGTTGCAACTCAAGAAGATCCAGAAGAGACCCGTCGCGCACTACATAGGAATCACAAGGGTACCACCCACATCCAGAGGAGCCCCAATTCCCCCTCCTAGCTCAATGTGAGGGATGCTTTCCCTGATTGGCCGGGAAAGAATTCCTGTCGTACCTGTCGCATCTCAAGAGGAGGCACGCTCCACAAGAAAGGTGAGAGGAACTCCAGGGTCGTTCCACCATTCCAAGAGTCCCCCAGATGTCTCAGTCCTTTCCAGAGGAACTTGTTTACCCTGCACTGCCTCGACGTTCACGCGGAGGACCGACTCACACGATGGTGGCACGTGGGACAGCCCTGTGGGAAAGCCTCGTGGGAAAGCCACGTGGGAAAGCGCTCGAGGGAAAACAAGAAACCTTTGATCAACCCAACGGGAAAATTGACTCTGCTCCTAATGCTCGGGAGAAAAGCGCACGTGCATGCCCCCATTGGAGACGAAGATGACTCCCCTGTGGAGACTCCAGTAGTACCCCCAAGATCCATTTCAGCACTGGAGAGGAAACCTCAGGTTCGGGCACCGATTCCAAAAAAGGTCTTAGGCCCCGTCATCGACCGGAGAGGAATCCCGAGAGGCCCTTAGCAACTCGCAAGTCG
>NW_017191664.1:0-10675 GCF_001704415.2 Capra hircus
AGGAAAGGCCAGACCCCATGCGAGTTGCTCGCGGCCTCTCGGGATTCCTCTCCCGTTCAGATGCAGTCGCCTAAGACATTGTGTGGAGTCGGTGCCCGAAAACCTAGAAATCCTCTCTTCAGCTGCTTGGACATGGATCATTGCGGGTACTTCTGGAGTCTCCCAGGTGAGTCAGTCCTCTTATCTATTTGGGGGCATGATGTGCAATTTCCTCCAGAGAATGTAGCTGTAGCAGCAGTGTCACTCTTCCCTTCGCGTGGATCCAGGAATTGTGGCTTTTCCTTGGAGGCTTTCCCACGAGGCTTTCCCACGAGGCTTTCCCTCGACGTTTTCCCACTGGGCTGTCCCACGTACCACCGTGGTGTGAGTCGATCCTCGGCTTGAAAGTCGAGGCAAGGCTGGGAAAACTGGTTTCCCTGTTATGGACTGAGCATCTGGGGGACTCTGGGAATAGTGGCACGACCCAGGAGTTCCTCTCGCCTTTCCTGTGGTGAGCGCCTCCACTTGAGATGCGACGGGATCGGCGGAATTCTTTCTCGACCACACAGGAAATGAATCCCTCCTCTGGAACTATGAAGCGGAAACGGGGCTCCTCTGGATGTGGGTGGGACTCTCGTGCTTCCTCTCGATTGGAAACGGGTATGTCGAGGAACTTCTTGTGTTGCAGCAAGGGTGTTAAGGACCCTTTGGAAGTTCCAGAGGTTAGGTGTGATTAGCATCGAGACGCCTCAGGGGAAATGGGCCTCATCTCGCCTGAAGGAGAACCTCCTGGATTTCTCGAGTTGCGGCAGGTACTGTGGACTTAAGACGGGGACCTCAGGGACCGCCCTGGTGGCCTCAGGAAATGCCAGTCCCCATGCGAATTGCTCGGGGGCCTCTCGGGATTCCTCTCCGTCGATGCCGGGGCCTAAGACCTTGTGTGTAGTTGATGCCGGAACCTGAGGATTCCTCTCCAGCCCTGACATGGATCTTGGGGTACTTCTGGAGTCTCCCCAGGGAAGTCAGTCCGGCGTCTCGAGTCGGGGCATGCACGTGCGCTTTCCTCCGAGCTGTAGCAGCAGTGTCGCGCTTCCCTTTGCATGGATCAACGGATCTGTAGCTTTCCCTCGATGCTTTCCCAGGAGGCTTTCCCACGAGGCTTTCCCACAGGGCTGTCCCACGTGCCACCGTGGTGTGAGTCGATCCTTGGGTTGAAAGTCGAGGCAGTGCAGGGAAAAACAGGTTTCCCTGGAATGGACTGAGACATCTGGGGGACTCTGGGAATGGTGGGCCCGTCCCTGGAGTTCCTCTCGCCTTTCCTGTGGAGAGCGCCTGCCGGAAGCCTTTGTGAGGAATCCCGCCCGTGACAAGGTCATGAGGAAGGAAGCTGACATACGCAAGGCGTGCTCAGACTTCAGGGGCCCCTCTGGGAAATTCCTAAGCATGTACCCCAACAAAAATCTGCCGGCTTTTGTGCTCTGCTTTTCCACTCTTCTGACATTTTCTGGAAAAAGTCAATTCAGGGCTTTAGTCTTCTGCATTTGAAAGAGTGTTTCCAATCCAAAAAACCCCTCCGATGGCTTTCTAGCCTGCTGCAGGACTCTGCAAGTGTGTTTGTTTGAGGCCTCCTGACCGCAGGAGGGCACAGGAAGCTTAAAAACATCCTAGGAATGTAGGGGCTTCCGAGGAGTCAAAATCTTTAGAATAGGACTGATTATAAGTTTAATTTGTTGAGTTCAATATTTGCTGCCAAATTTTCATATCCTTTATTTTTAGATATAGTTGGTATATAGAAAAACAAGTAGTAGACCTAGTATTAGCAACATTAGATCCTCGAGTTAAGTACCTTCTTTGTTATATCCCACTGCACCTTTGTTCTATCGCACTGCACCTTTGTTCTATAGAGATGTAACTTTAATGCCTTTAAGGAGATGCAGATTAAAAAAAACACTTCAGGGGAAACAAAATTAACATTCATTAAGGAAGAGAGCTAAAAAGTGTTAACAAGCCTCTTGGCCAGAAGATAATGTAAATCACCAGAGACCTTTTGTATACAAAATGATGTATAGAAAGAGTCTGCCGCTGCGAACGCTACATAATTCTGTGTTACCCATTGATCTCCATGTTTTATCAAAAGTATAAAAGGCCTTCTGAACAATAAAGGATTGGACCAGTTTCTCGAACTAGTCTCTCGGCCTAGTTTCTTGGGACTCTGGATCCCCCCCATGTCTCTCTCTCTCTCTTCTTCTCTCCCCTTCCCTCTCTCTGCTCTTTACTTTAACTTCAGGCTGAATCTCCATCTGGGGCGCGGAGGCTCGCCAGGTCTACTTACTTGCCCCGGCTGTTAAGACCCGCACGAAAGGGAGCTTAAGGCGAGGCACCCTTAGATATTCAAGCGGGCGCCGGTGGCCAAACGTAGATGGTGCAAATTCCTTGTCTGGAATTTTAATGGCCTTCCGTGAAAACCAAGCTATTCAGCCCTCTTCCTCCACTTAATCTTCTTATTACACTATAGTTTCTTAACCTAATCTTACATTAATAAACAAACAAGTCTTTCCACGCCAACGCCGTCCACCCTTCGAATTCCCTGGATACACCGGGGCTGGACCCTGGCAAGCGCCTCCACTTGAGATGCGACGGGAACGCGGGGAATTCTTTCCCCACCACGCAGGGAAAGGACCCCTCCTCTCAAGCTAGGAGTCGGAAACGGGTCTCCTCTGGATGTGGGCGGGACTCTCGTGCTTCCTCTCGAGTGGAGACGGGTATGTCGCGAACTTCTTGAGTTGCAGCAAGGGTGTGAAGGACCCTTTGGAAGTTCCAGATGTTAGATGTGATTAGCATCCAGACGCCTCAGCGGAAATGGGCCTCATCTCGCCTGGAGGGTAGAACCTCCTGCATTTTCTCGAGTTGCGGCAGGTGCTCTCGACTTCCGACGGGGACCTCAGGGACCCGCTCTGGTGGCCTCAGGAAAGGCCAGTCCGCATGCGAGTTGCTAGGGGGCCTCTCGGGATTCCTCTCCCGGTGATGCCGGGGCCTAAGATCTTGTGTGGAGTCGGTGCCGGAACCTGAGGATTCCTCTCCAGTGATGACATGGATCTTGGGGTACTTCTGGAGTCTCCCCAGGTGAGTCAGTCCTCATCTCGAGTGAGGGCATGGACGTGCGCTTTCCTCCCGAGATGTAGCAGCAGTGTCACGCTTCCCTTCGCGTGCCTCAAGGGATCTGTGGCTTTCTCTCGAGGCTTTCCCAGGAGGCTTTCCCATGAGGCTTTCCCACAGGGCTGTCCCAGGTGCCACCGTTGTGTGAGTGGATCCTCGGCTTGATAGTCGTGGCAGTGCAGGGAAAACAGTTTTCCCAGGAATGGACTGAGACATCGGGGGTACTCTGGGAATGGTGGCACGACCCTGGAGTTCCTCTCGCCTTTCCTGTGGAGAGCCACTCCTCTTGAGATGCGACGGGAACACCGGAATTTCTTTCCCGACCAGGGAGGGAAAGGATCCTTCCTCTCGAGCTAGGAAGCAGAAACGGGGCTCCTCTGGATGTGGGCGGGACTCTCGTGCTTCCTCTCGAGTGGAGACGGGTATGTCAGGGAACTTTTTGAGTTGCAGCAAGGGTATGAAGGACCCTTTGGAAGTTCCAGAGGTTAGATGTGATTAGCCTCAAGACGCCTCAGCGGAAATGGGCCTCACCTCGCCTGGAGGGGAGAGCCTCCTGGATTTTCTCGAGTGGCGGCAGGTGCTCTTGACTTACGACAGTGACCTCAGGGACCCGCTCTGGTGGCCTCAGGAATGGCCAGACCCCATGCGAGTTGCTCTGGGGCCTCTCGGGATTCCTCTCCCGTCGATGCCGGGGAATAAGACCTTGTGTGGAGTCGGTGCCGGAACCTGAGGATTCCTCTCCAGTGCTGACATGGATCTTGGGGTACTCCTGTAGTCTCCCCAGGGGAGTCAGTCCTCGTCTCGTATTGGGGCATGCACGTGCGATTTCCTCTCAAGTTGTAGCAGCAGTGTCACGCTTCCCTTCGCGTGGATCAAGGGATCTGTGCCTTTCCCTCAAGGCTTGCCCAGGAGGCTTTCCCACAGGGCTGTCCCACGTGCCACCATGGTGTGAGTCAATCCTCGGCTTGAAAGTCGAGGCAGTGCAGGGAAAACAGGTTTCCCTGGAATGGACTGAGACATCTGGGGGACTCTGGGAATGGTGGCACGACCCTGGAGTTCCTCTCGCCTTTCCTGTGGAGAGCGCCTCCTCTTGAGATGCGACGGAAACGCCGGGAATTCTTTCCCGACCACACAGGAAAAGGATCCCTCCTCTCGAGCTAGGAGGCGGAAACGGGGCTCCTCTGGATGAGGGCGGGACTCTCGTGGTTCCTCTCGAGTGGAGACGGGCATGTCACGGAACTTCTTGAGTTGCAGCAAGAGTGTGAAGGACCCTTTGGAAGTTCCAGAAGTTAGGTGTGATTAGCCTCGAGACGCCTCAGCGGAAATGGGCCTCATCTCGCCTGGAGGGGGAACCTCCTGGATTTTCCGAGTTGCGGCAGGTGCTCTCAACTTACGATGGGGACCTCAGGAACCCGCTCTTGTGGTCTCAGGAAAGGCCAGTCGCCATGCGAGTTGCTCGGGGGCCTCTTGGGATTCCTCTCCCGTCAATGCCGTGGCCTAAGACCTTGTGTGGAGTAGGTGCTGGAATCTCAGCATTCCTTTCCAGTGCTGACATGGATCTTGGGGTACGTCTGGAGTCTCCTCAGGAGAGTCAGTCCTCGTCTCGAGTGGGGGCACGCACGTGCGCTTTCCTCCCGAGCTGAAGCAGCAGTGTCGTGTTGCCTTCGCATGGATCAAGAGATAAGGGGCTTTCCCTCGAGGCTTTCCCACGAGGCTTTCCCATGAGGCTTTCCCACAGGGCTGTCCCACGTGCCACCGTGGTGTGAGTCGATCCTCGGCTTGAAAGTCGAGGCAATGCAGGGAATGCTGGTTTCCCTGGAATGGACTGAGACATCTGGGGGACTCTGGGAATGGTGGCCCGACCCTGGAGTTTCTCTCGCCTTTCCTGTGGAGAGCGCCTCCTCTTGAGAAGTGACGGAAACGCCGGGAATTCTTTCCCGACCATGCAGGGAAAGGATCCTTCCTCTCGAGCTAGGAGGCGGAAACGGGGCTCCTCTGGATGTGGACGGGACTCTCGTGCTTCCTATCGAGTCGAGACAGGTATGTCGGGGAACTGCTTGAGTTGCAACATGGTTGTAAAGGACCCTTTGGAAGTTCCATTGTTAGATGTGATTAGCCTGGAGACGCCACAGTGGAAATGGGCCTCGTCTCGCCTGGAGGGGAGAACCTCTTGGATTTTCTCGAGTTGCGGCAGGTGCTCTCGACTTACGACGGGGACCTCAGGGACCCGCTCTGGTGGCCTCAGGAAAGGCCAGTCCCCATGCGAGTTGCTCGGGGGCCTCTCGGGATTCCTCTCCCATCGATGCCGCGGCCTAAGACCTTGTGTGGAGTCGCTGCCGGAACCTGAGGATTCCTCTCCAGTGCTGACATGGATCTTGGGGTACTTCTGGAGTCTCCCCAGGGGAGTCAGTCCTCGTCTCGAGTGGGGGCATGCACGTGCGCTTTCCTCCCGAGCTGTAGCAGCAGTGTCACGCTGCCCTTCGCGTGGATCAAGGGATCTGTGGCTTTCCCTCGAGGCTTTCCCACGAGGCTTTCCCACGAGGCTTTCTAACGAGGCTTTCCCACAGGGTGTCCCACGTGCCACCGTGGTGTGAGTCGATCCTCGGCTTGAAAGTCGAGGCAGTGCAGGGAAATCAGGTTTCCCTGGAATGGATGGAGACATCTGGTTGTCTCTGGGAATGGTGGCACGACCCTGGAGTTGCTCTCGCCTTTCCTGTGGAGAGCGCCTGCTCTTGAGATGCGTCGGGAACGCCGGGAATTCTTTCCCGACCACGCAGGGAAAGGATCCCTCCTCTCGAGCTAGGAGGCGGAAACGGGGCTCCTCTGGATGTGGCCAGGACTCTCGTGCTTCCTCTCAAGTGGAGCCGGGTATGTCGGGGAACTTCTTGAGTTGCAGCAAGGGTGTGAAGTACCCTTTGGAAGTTCCAGAGGTTAGGTGTGATTAGCCTCGAAACACCTCAGCGGAAATGGGCCTCATCTGGCCTGGAGGGGAGAACCTCCTGGATTTTCTCGAGTTGCAGCAGGTGCTCTCGAGTTACGACGGAGACATCAGGGACCCGCTCTGGTGACCTCAGGAAAGGCCAGTCCCATGCGAGGTGCTAGGGGGCCTCTCAGGATTCCTCTCCCGTCGATGCCGGGGCCTAAGACCTTGTGTGGAGTCGGGACCGGAACCTGAGGATTCCTCTCCAGTGCTGACATGGATCTTGGCGTACTTCTGGAGTCTCCCAAGCTTGCGTCAGTTCTCGGCTCGAGTGGGGTCATGCACGTGCGCTTTAATCCCGAGCGGTAGCAGCAGTGTCGCGCTTCCCATCTCGTGGATCAAGGTATCTGTGGCTTTCCCTCGAGGCTTTCCCACGAGGCTTTCCCACGAGGCTTTGCCACAGGGCTGTCCCACGTGCCACAGTGGTGTGAGTCGATCCTCGGCTTGAAAGTCGAGTCAGTGCGGGGAAACAGGTTTCCCTGGAATGGACTGAGACATCTGGGGGACTCGGAGAATGGTGGCATGTCCCTGGAGTTCCTCTCGCCTTTCCTGTGGAGAGCGCCTCCTCTTGAGATGCGACGAGAACGCCGGGAATTCTTTCCCGACCTCAAAGGGAAAGGATCCCTCCTCTCGAGCTATGAGGCGGAAACGGGGCTCCTCTGGATGTGGGCGGAACTATCGTGCTTCCTCTTAAGTGCAGACGGGTATGTCGGGGAACTTCTTGATTTGCAGCAAGGGTGTGAAGGACCCTTTGGAAGTTCCAGAGTTTAAGTGTGCTTAGCCTTGAGATGTGTCAGCGGAAATAGGCTTCATTTTGGCCTGGAGGGGAGAACATCCTTGATTTTCTCCAGTTGCGGCAGGTGCTCTCGACTTACAATGGGGACCGCAGGGAGCCGCTCTGGTGGCCTCAGGAAAGGCCAGTCAAGATCCAAGACAGCATTGGAGAGGGAGAGACATCACGAGAGGCTCCCGAGTAACTCGCATGGGGAGTGGCCTTTCCTGAGGCCACCAAAGCGGGTCCCTGAGGTCCCCGTCGTAAGTCGAGAGCACCTGGCGCAACTCGAAAAAATCCAGGAGGTTCTCCCCTCCAGGCGAGATGAGACCCATTTGCGCTGAGGCATCTCGAGGCTAATCACACCTAACCTCTTGAACTTCCAAAGGGCCCTTCACACCATTGCTGCAACTCAAGAAGTTCCCCGACATACCCGTTTCCACTCGAAAGGAAGCACGAGAGTCCCGCCCACAACCAGAAGAGCCCCGTTTCAGCCTCATAGCTCGAGAGGAGGGATCCTTTCCCTTCGTGGTCGGGAAAGAATTTCCGGCGTTCCCATCCCATCTCAAGAAGAGGCGCTCTCCAAAGGAAAGGCGAGAGGAACTCAGGGTCGTGCCACCATTCCCAGAGCCCCCAGATGTCTCAGTCGATTCCAGGGAAACCTGTTTTCCCCGCAATGCCTCGACTTTCAAGCCGAGGATCGACTCAGAAATCGGTGGCACATGGGAGAGCCCTGTGAAAAGCCTAGTGGGAAAGCCTCGAGGGAAAGCCATAGATCGCTTGATCCACGAGAAGGGAAGCATGACACTGCTGCTACAGCTCGGGAGGAAAGCGCACGTGCCTACCCCCACTCGAGACGAGGACTGACTCCCCTGGGGAGACCCCAGAAGTACCCCCAAGATCCATGTCAGCACTGGAGAGGAGTCCTCAGGTTCCGGCACCGGACTCCACACAAGGTCTTAGGCCCCGGCATCTGCGGGAGAGGAATCCCGAGAGGCCCCCGAGCAACTCGCATGGGCACTGGCCTTTCCTGAGGCCACCAGAACAGGTCCCTGAGGTCCCCGTCGTAAGTCGAGAGCACCTGCCGCAACTCGAGAAAATCCAGGAGGTTCTCCCCTCCAGGCGAGATGAGGCCCATTTTCGCACAGGCGTCTCCAGGCTAATCACACCAGCCTCGGGAAATTCCAAAGGGTCCTTCACACCCTTGCTGCAGCTCAAGAAGATCCCCGACATACCCGTCTCCTCTCGAGAGGAAAGCACGAGAGTCCTGCCCACATCCCGAGGAGCCCCGATTCCGCCTCAAAGCTCAAGAGCAGGGATCCTTTCCCTGCGTGTGCGGGAAAGAATTCCCGGCGTTCCCGTCACATCTGAAGTGGAGGCACTCTCCACAGGAAAGGCGAGAGGAACTCCAGGGTCGTGCCACCATTCCCAGATTCCCCAGATGTCTCAGTCCATTCCAGGGAATACTGTTTTCCTTGCGCTGCCTCGAATTTCAAGCGAGGATCGACTCACACCACGGTGGCACGTGGGACAGTCCTGTGGGAAAGCCTCGTGGGAAAGCCTCGAGGGAAAGCCACATATCCCTTGATCTACTCAACGGGAAGCGTGACACTGCTGCTACAGCTCGGGAGGGTATCGAACTGCATGCCCCCACTCGAGACGAGGACTGACTCCCCTGGGGAGACTCCTGAAGTACCCCAAGATCCATGTCAGCACTGCAGATGAATCCTCAGATTTCGGCACCAACTCCACACAAGGTCTTAGGCCCCGACATCGATGGTAGAGGAATAACGAGAAGCCCCCAAGCATCTCGCATGGGGACCGGCCTTTGCTGAGGCCACCAGAACGGGTCCCTGAGGTCCCCTGTCGTAAGTCGAGAGCACCTGCCCCAACTCGAAAAAATCCAGGAAGTTCTCCCCTCCAGGCGAGATGAGGCCCATTTCCACTGAGGCGTCTCGAGGTTAATCACACCTAACTTCTGGAACTTCCAAAGGGTCCTTCACACCCTTGCTGCAACTCAAGAAGTTCCCCGACATAACCGTCTCCACTGAAGAGGAAGCACGAGAGTCCCGCCCACATCCAGAGGAGCACCGTTTACGCCTCTTAGCTCGAGAGGATGGATCCATTCCCTGCGTGGTTGGGAAAGAATTGCCTGCATTCCCGTCGCATCTCATGAGGAGGCGGTCTCCTCAGGAAAGGCGAGAGGAACTCAAGAGTCGTGCCACCATTCCCAGAGTCCCCCAGATGTCTCAGTCCATTCCAGGGAATACTGTTTTCCCTGCACTGCCTCGATTTCATGCCGAGGATCGACTCACACCACGGTGGCACGTGGGACAGCCCTGTGGGAAAGCCTCCTGGGAAAGCCTCATGTGATAGCCTCAAGGGAAAGACACTGATCCCTTGATCCACTCGACGGGAAGGGTGACACTGCTGTAAGCAGCTGGGGAGGGAATCGAACTGCATGCCGCCACTCGAGACGAGGACTGACTCCCTGGGGTGACACCAGAAGTACCCCAAGATCCATGTCAGCAGTGGAGAGGAATCCTCAGGTTGCGTCACCGACTCCACTCAAAGTCTTAGGCCCCGGCATCGACGGTAGAGGAATTCCGAGCGGCCCCCAAACATCTCGAATGGGGACTGGCCTTTACTCAGGCCACCAGAGCGGGTCCCTGAGTCCCCGTCGTAAGTCGAGCAGCACCTGCGCGCACCTCGAGAAAATCCAGGAGGTTCTCCCCTCCAGGCGAGATGAGGCCCTTTTCTGCTGAGGCGTCTCGAGGTTAATCACACCTAACCTCTGGAACTTCCAAAGGGTCCTTCACACCCTTGCTGCAACTCAAGAAGTTCCCCGACATAACCGTCTCCACTGGAGAGGAAGCACGACAGTCCCGCCCACATCCAGAGGAGCCCCGTTTCTGCCTCATAGCTCGAGAGGATGCATCCTTTCCCTGCGTGGTCCGGAAAGAATTCCCGGAGTTCCCGTCCCATCTAAAGAGGAGGCGCTCTCCACAGGAAAGGCGAGAGGAACTCCAGGGTCGTGCCACCATTCCCAGAGTTCCCCAGATGTCTAAGTCCATTCAAGGGAACCTGTTTTTCCCTGCACTGTCTCGACTTTCAGCAGAGGATCAGCTCACACCACGGTGGCATGTGGGACAGCCCTGTGGGAAAATCGTGGGAAAGCCTCGAGGGAAAGCCTCAAGGAAAAGACACAGATCCCTTGATCCACTCGCCGGGAAGCGTGACAATGCTGCTACACCTCGGGAGGAAAGCGCACGAGCATGCCCCACTCGAGACGAGGACTGACTCCCCTGGAGAGACTTCAGAAGTACCCCAAGATCCATGTCAGCACTGCAGAGGAATGCTCAAGTTCCGGCACCGACTCCACACAAGGTCTAGGCCCTGGCATCGATGGGAGAAGAATCCCCAGAGCCCCCGAGCAACTCGCATAGGGACTGGCCTTTCCTGAGGCCACCAGAGCGGGTCCCTGAGGTCCCCGTCGAAAGTCGAGAGCACCTGCCGCAACTCGAGAAAATCCAGGCGGTTCTCCCCTCCTGGCAACATGAGGACCATTTCCACTGAGGCGTCTCGAGGCTAATCACACCTAACCTCTGGAACTTCCAAAGGGTCCTTTACACCCTTGCTGCAAATCCAGAATTTCCCCGACATAGCCGTCTCCACTCGAGAGGAAGCACGAGAGTCCCGCCCACATACAGAGGAGCACCGTTTCTGCCTCCTAGCTCGAGAGAAGGGATCCTTTCCCTGAGTGGTCGGGAAAGAATTCCAGCGTTCTC
>NW_017191665.1:0-10675 GCF_001704415.2 Capra hircus
GGAGGAATCAACTTGCCTGACTTCAGGCTCTACTACAAAGCCACAGTCATCAAGACAGTATGGTACTGGCACAAAGACAGACATATAGATCAATGGAACAAAATAGAAAGCCCAGAGATAAATCCCACACACATATGGACACCTTATCTTTGACAAAAGGAGGCAAGAATATACAATGGAGTAAAGACAATCTCTTTAACAAGTGGTGCTGGGAAAACTGGTCAACCACTTGTAAAAGAATGAAACTAGATCACTTTCTAACACCGTACACAAAAATAAACTCAAAATGGATTAAAGATCTAAATGTAAGATCAGAAACTATAAACTCCTAGAGGAGAACATAGGCAAAACACTCAGACATAAAATCACAGCAGTCCTCTATGATCCACCTCCAGAATTCTGGAAATAAAAGCAAAAATAAACAAATGGGATCTAATTAAAATTAAAAGCTTCTGTACAACAAAGGAAAATATAAGCAAGGTGAAAAGACAGCCTTCTGAATGGGAGAAAATAATAGCAAATGAAACAACTGACAAACAACTAATCTCAAAAATATACAAGCAACTTCTGCAGCTCAATTCAGAAAAATAAATGACCCAATCAAAAAATGGGCCAAAGAACTAAATAGACATTTCTCCAAAGAAGACATACGGATGGCTAACAAACACATGAAAAGATGCTCAACATCACTCATTATTAGAGAAATGCAAATCAAAACCACAATGAGGTACACTTCACACCCGTCAGAATCGCTGCGATCCAAAAATCTGCAAGCAGTAAATGCTGGAGAGGGTGTGGAGAAAAGGGAACCTCCTACACTGTTGGTGGGAATGCAAACTAGTACAGCCACTATGGAGAACAGTGTGGAGATTCCTTAAAAATTGCAAATAGAACTACCTTATGACCCAGCAATCCCACTTCTGGGCATACACACGGAGGAAACCAGAATTGAAAGAGACACATGTACCCCAATGTTCATCGCAGCACTGTTTATAATAGCCAGGACATGGAAACAACCTAGATGTCCATCAGCAGATGAATGGATAAGAAAGCTGTGGTACATATACACAATGGAGTATTACTCAGCCGTTAAAAAGAATTCATTTGAATCAGTTCTGATGAGATGGATGAAACTGGAGCCAATTATACAGAGTGAAGTAAGCCAGAAAGAAAAACACCAATACAGTATACTAACACATATATATGGAATTTAGGAAGATGGCAATGACGACCCTGTATGCAAGACAGGAAAAAAGACACAGATGTGTATAACGGACTTTTGGACTCAGAGGGAGAGGGAGAGGGTGGAGGATTTGGAGAATGGGAATTCTAACATGTATACTGTCATGTAAGAATTGAATCGCCAGTCCATGTCTGACGTAGGGTGCAGCTTGCTTGGGGCAGGTGCATGGGGATGACCCAGAGAGATGTTGTGGGAGGGAGGTGGGAGGGGGTTTCATGTTTGGGAACGCATGTAAGAATTTAAGATTTTAAAATTTAAAAAAAAAATAAAAATTAAAAAAAATAATAAATAAAAATAAAAAAAAAAAAAAAAAAAAAAATAAAGCTGTGCTGAGAATAAAGTCAACTGCAGGGAAGAAGAAAGCATTTGGTACCTGCACGTCTCATCTCTTGTAGTGTCCCTCTTCTATGGCACTGTCACAGCTGTTTATCTTCAACCCAAGAGTCACTATACTCATGAACAGGGCAAGTTTCTCACCCTTTTCTACACTGTTGTAACCCCCGACTCTTAACCCACTCATCTACACTCTAAGAACAAGGAGGTAAAGGGGGCACTAATAAGGCTGGGAGGAGGATCTGGAATATTCAGAATAACTAAAGATGTTGACATATGTTGGATGTTTGCTTAACCTAAGAAAGAAAATAACTTTATCATAAAAAGCTGAAGATATACCTCCCAACCTTAGAGTAGTAGAAAAGGAGCTGCATTTTGCTCAAGCTGAGATTTCAGTCCTATTCATCAATCACTGATTAAGCCTTATTTTCTTCATGGTGCTGATTTAGGCACAGTATATGGTAGAAATGAATATATTTATTAGTCATATTAAATAGCACATAATATAGTTGCATTGGGGCAACAAAAGAAACACAAACTTGCAAAATAAAAGACTAAGTATAACATTTCATGCCTTCCATTATTTCTCTTTCCTTTGTTCTATTTTCCTCCACTATAGTGTTTCTATTTCCCAACTATTACTTCCATCTAAACACCTAGTCCCAACAAGGCTCCTAACATTTTTAGAGAGTGTTCAAGAAATACTTAGGTAATCTAACCAGTAGTTCTAGTTTTGAGTTACTTCTGCCTTTTTGCCTCAGTCTGTCTTTTGTTGATGTGTGATGTGCCTAGAAATCCCCAGTACACCAATGTTTGCCAAGCAGAGGTCAGTACTTACTGCTGTCTGGTGCTACTGCTCTACAAACCTGTACCCAAGTTTCTTAGTTTGAGCCCCAATATTCTGGGCCTTCAATTATAGGAATTGTCTTCATTTTTCCTCTTTCTGAGTCTCTGTCATAATGAAATGGCTTTCTTTTTATCAAATCCAAGTCCCTTGTGTCTCAGTTGGTAAAAAAATCTGCCTACAATGTGAGAGACCTGGGTTTGATTCTTGGATTGGGAATACCCATGGAGAAAGGAAAGGCTACCCACTCCGATATTCTGGCCTGGAGAATTTCATGGACTGTATAGTCCATAGAGTCAGACATGACTGAGCAACTTCCACTTTTCAAGACACAAAAAATCATCCACATCATGGAGCTTATTGTCCAAAGCTGTATAGAGATATTAACCAAAATATTTTTAATTTATTTTCTTAATGGGGAGAGACTTGCTCTTCAACTCCTGCTTTGGTCTGATTACCATGCCTCATGCCTTTTGACCTTTGAATATTATTCACCAAAATTTATTTATTGATTTTTTTATCTACCACTTATAAGTGTTAACTTTAGTTGTTTGTTTCACTGAAATCAAGGGTATAAACTTGATTCTCCTGTAAGATTGTCTAATCAACTATACCTCCCATCTGCTGATGCCTGTTGCATGTACAGGTGGAAATAGTATGAGGCTCTATTCCATCCCATTTTCCTATACTAATAAACTGTACCACTTGTTTCTGATTTGGAGATTTCATATCAAATTTAAAAATGAATTCTTATCTGTGACCTTTTTAAATATAAATTTATTTATTTTAATTGGAGGCTAATTACTTTACAATATTGTACTGGTTTTACCATACACCAACATGAATCCGCCACGGGTGTGCACGTGTTCCTCATCCTGAACCCCTCTCCCACCTCCTTCCTTAAAAAAGTATTAAGTAACTCAAACCAACATTAAACTTGTAAGAAATAACAATACAATTCTCACTGTTGATAAGATAACAATGGTTGTATAAGCATTTTTATCTTTCCACTCTATTCTAAGATTAAAGGAAGTAAATGGAAGGAATCTAAAAGGACAGAGGTTGTTTTGTGACATATTGCTTTAAGATAGTAAAGCTGGAGCAGCTCTAGGGAATGTTGAGGTTTATGATGTGGATATAGTAATGAGTACCTGAAATGAAAAGTGGTATCTACCTTGGAGATGCAAACAGGGATGCTGGCATATTCAAAAGTTCATCTTACTTTTGACATAGGCTGCAATGATACCAGGTCTTTTAGTAAGTGAAAAGTTGTGCATCTGATCCCAAAATGTAAATGCATGGGGAGAGAGGTCATGATACCAGTAAATGACAGCAGTATGAAGGGAAGAAGGTATACCATTCCTCAGGCTTTAGAATTCATAAGATTCACATGGTGTACTTGTTAAAAGTTAAAGTACTTGTGTTTCATACTCAGAATTTCTGATTTAAAGCATTTGATTGTGCTCTGGGATGAGCATTTTAAATAACACCATGGGTGATTCTGATGCAGGCTGTTTAGGACCACACTGTGGAAAGTTCTAGTCTAGATAGTTGCTCAGCTAAAATGACATGAGCTTCAAATGAATCCATGTATTTTAAAAATAGGAGCAGATGGAATGATCTAGAAATAGAATAAAGCCAATAGCTCAAATCCCACTTTCTGAAGTAGTGAGTGTGGGATTATTTTCTCATAAGGGAGTTGTGGTTGAAATACTGTCTTCAAGAAAGAGTCTCAATTCAATTAACACTAAGAGGTATAAAAAATGTTAAGTAAATTATTTGAGGATACAGGTAAATTATTAATTATGGACAGGAGATCCCAATGGTACATAGGAAGGATAAGGTTATAGGAAGGATAAGTGCAGATGTATGGGAAGGAAAGAGATTCTACTATGGTCTAATAGCACAGAAAATGTTTGTTGTTGTTCAGTCACTCAGTTATGTCTGACTGTTTGTGACCACGTGGACTGAAACATGCCAGACTTCCCTGTCCTTCACCATGTCCCAGAACTTGCCCAAACTCATGTCCATTGAGTCAATGATGCCATCCAACCACCTCATCCCTCTGTCGCCTTCTTCTCCTCCTCCTGCCTTCAATCTTTCCCAGCATCAGGGGCTTTTCTAATGAGTCAGCTCTTAACATCAGATGGCCAAATTATTGGAGCTTCAGCTTCAGCATCAGTCCTTTCAATGAATATTCAGGATTGATTTCCTTTAGGATTTACTGGTTGGATCTTTTTGCAGTCAAAGGTACTCTCAAGGGTCTTCCAACACCACAGCTCAAAAGCATCAATTCTTTGGTGTTCACCTTCTTTATGTGGCACTCTAACATTCACATATGACTACTGAAAAAAACATAGCTTTGAATATACAGACCTTTGTTTGCAAAGTAATACCTCTGCTTTTTAATATGCTGGCAAAAATACATTCACCTTTTGGGAGATGACTGAAGGAACAGTGATGAGAAGCACTGTGGACTTAGCTATGTCCTGACTTATTAGTTGACATGATTTTTTTTTCCCACCCTAATCACAAATTTTCATGGAATGTATATTGAGAGCCAGACATTGTTATAAAACCATAAATAAGTCATAAAATATTGACTCCTTCATAGATATTCTAGATGATAGTCAATGTTTCCTTGGATAAGTGACTAATTCAGGAAAAGGCTGACTATATCATGCATTCAGGCATTCCATTACTTTTAAATCTCTAGAATGGGGAGGGCAACATTTTCTGGCACATGTGTTGTATATGGTGGCAGATTGAACCTTCTGATGGTTGCAAGGTAAGTTCTGTGTATATATTGGTCTGTAATCCACTCAAGTTCCTGAACATAAGACCTGCCACAAGACAGGAAAACATGTTCACCAGTATAAAACCCATGATCAGTGGTATGTGCATTTATGTACCTATATGTTTGCATGTCTGCCTTTTTTGTGTGTAGCCATGGAAAATGAATCATATATGAAAAAACACTTAAAATGTGGCTATTATAAAAGTTATAAAACTTATCCCTTTTCACATGGACAGTGGGAGAATTCAGTAAGAGCAGTATTTGAAAGAGAAAAAAAAACAATAAAAGCAAAAGTCACTAATCATCAGAGAAACATTTATGAGTGTAGAATCCACAGATTTTAAAAATTGGCTTTAAATTTATCTTCTGGATTCTTTTCTCTCTTACCAAGATAACCTATACTTTAGCAGTGACATTATTATTCTATAAAAACACTCAAATGCCTATTCTATCTGCCTTTGAATGTTATTGATTTTTGTATATGTTATATATTGTTCATACTTAAAACCAGATTCAACTGTTAAGATGTATTATGCCCTTCTCAATACATTTTATTCTTTTATTAATGTACTGCCTAGATAATTTTGTAAAAATTCACATGTTTCTGTGATGCTAGCTTTAGGATAGAATCATCTTACTCATACTGTGTAGCCAGTGCTAAAATGCTTTAGCCTATTGATAAAGTTGTTGAACTGAATGATAAAGAAAATCCTTAAAGAATGGAACATGAGTTCATAGAATAGGAATGGTGAATAAAGTTTTTTTAAAATTTTTCATCCATTTTTTAAATTGAAGTCTAGTCAATTTACACCATTGTGTTGATTTCAGTTATATAGCTGCATGAGTGACTGAACTGAACTGAACTGAACTGAGCTGAACCTATATTTTAATAACCTAGAACACATATAAGTTCTTGCCTGGAGAATCCCAGGGACAGGGAAGCCTGGTGGGCTGCCGTCTTTGGGGTTGCACAGAGTCGGACACGACTGAAGCGACTTAGCAGCAGCAGCAGCAGCAGAACACATATACCACAGCTTCTTTATCTATTTTCTGTCAATGGACATTTAGGTTGCTTCCATGTCTTCAGTTCAGTCGCTCAGTCATGTCTGACTCTTTGAGACCCCTGGACTGCAGCACACCAGGCTTCCCTGTCCATCACCAACTCCTGGAGCTTATTCAAACTTATGTCCTTGAGTTGGTGATGCCATCCAACCATCTCATCCTCTGTCATCCCCTTCTCCTCATGCCTTCAATCATTCCCAGCATCAGGTCTTTTCAAATGAGTCAGTTCTTTGCATCAGGTGGCCAAAGTATTGGAGTTTCAACTTTAACATTAATCTTTCCAATGAATATTCAGGACTGATTTCCTTTAGGATGGACTGGTTGGATCTTTTGCAGTCCAAGGGACTCTCAAGAGTCTTCTCCAACACCACAGTTCAAAAGCATCAATTCTTTGGCTCTCAACTTCTTTATAGTCCAACTCTTACAACAATACATGACTATTGGAAAAATCAAAGCTTTAACTAGATGGACCTTTGTTTGCAAAGTAATGTCTCTGTTTTTAATATGTTGTCTAGGTTGGTCATAACTTTTCTTCCAAGGAGAAAGTGTCTTTTAATTTCATGGCTGCAGTCACCATCTGCAGTGATTCTGGAGCCCCCCAAAATAAAATCTGCCACTGTTTCCACTGTTTCCCCATCTATTTGCCAGCAAGTGATGTCACCAGATGCCATGATCTTAGTTTTCTGAATGTTGAGTTTTAAGCCAACTTTTTGACTCTCCTCTTTCACTTTCATCAAGAAGCTCTTTAGTTCTTCACTTTCTGCTGTAAGTGTGTTATCTGCAGTGTTATCTGCATATCTGAGGTTATTGATATTTCTCCCAGCAGTCTTGATTCCAGCTTGTGATTAATCCAGTCCAGCATTTCTGATGATGTACTCTGTGTATAAGTTAAATAAGCAGGGTGACATTATACAGCCTTGGTGTACTCCTTTCCCAATTTGGAACCAGTCTGTTGTTCCATGTCCAGTTCTAACTGTTGCTTCTTGACCTGCATACAGATTTCTTGGAGGCAGCTCAGGTGGTCTGGTATTCCCACCTGTTTAAGAATTTTCCAGAGTTTGTTGTGATCCACACAGTCAAAGGCCTTGGTATAGTCAATAAAGCAGAAGTAGATATTTTTCTGGAACTCTCTAGCTTTTTCAATAATCCAACAGATGTTGACAATTCGATCTCTGGTTCCTCTGCCTTTTCTAAACACAGCTTGAACATTTGGAAGGTACATATGGTTCCATGTCTTGGCTATTGTAAGTTGTGCTGCTATGAACATTGGTGTGCATATATCTTTTTTTAATTAGAGTTTTCTCCCATGCCCAGGAATGGGGTTTCAAGATTATATAGTAACTCTATCTTTAGTTTTTAAAGGAACCTCAATACTGATTTCCATAGTGGCTGCTCCAACTAACATTCCCACCAACAACGCAGGAGGGTTCCTTTTTCTCCACAGCCTCTCCAGCATTTATTATCTGTAGACTTTTAAGTGATGGCCATTCTGACTGTTGTAAGGTGATACCTCACTGTAATTTTGATTTCTCTAATAATCGATAATATTGAGCATATTTTCTTGTGCTTGTTGGCCATTAGTTAGTGACTTTGAAAAGCACTTTTAGTTGAGAACCAACTTGGCATTATAAGATACTGACATTAAAATATAAGCACATTTTCTAGGCATTATTTTCACTTTTAGGTAAAGGCTGTTACTAAAAATAATTTCACAATGAACTAAAGGTTACATGGAGCCAATTTCTTTATTGGAAATGCCTTGTGAAAAGATGTTAGTGTCCTATTGTTTCTCCAGAAAGTTTTTCTTTTCTAATCAGCCTCTTCATGACTCCCTTGAACTCCTTATTCCTTAATGTATAGATCAGACAGAGGATGAGATGGCTGGATGGCAACACCGGCTCGATGGACATGAGTTTGAGTGAACTCCAGGAGTTGGTGAAAGACAGGGAGGCCTGGTGTGCTGTGATTCATGGGGTTGCACAGAGTCGGACACGACTGAGCGACTGAACTGAACTGAATTGATAGAGCAGTGGGTTCAAGCTGAGAGTAAACAATGGAGTAAAAGATACTGAGTAGTTTACCCTCATCCTGAGATGGACTGTTTCCTGGTTGTATGTACATGTAGATAACAGTCCCATAGAAGATGGAGACCACAATGAGATGGGAGGAACAGGTCCAAAATGCTTTTTGTCTCCCTGCT
This sequence comes from Capra hircus, assembly GCF_001704415.2. Lineage (NCBI taxonomy): Eukaryota > Metazoa > Chordata > Mammalia > Artiodactyla > Bovidae > Capra > Capra hircus. The sequence continues at coordinate 8,480 of NW_017191665.1, forward strand.
GCAGACTTGGACTTGAGCACAGCTACAGCAATGAAGCTATATGAAACCAGAATGAGAAGCGGTGGGAGGAAAATTTAAAAAAAAAAAATGCAAATAAGATTTCTTCCATAACTGTGGTGTCCACACATGCAACTTTGACCACTGCAGATATCTCACAGAAATAGTGATCCAGGCGGTGGTTTTCACATCGAGGAAGACTCATAGCATAGGGAGAGAGGATCATGCAATTAATGATACCAATTATCCAGGTCACGGTCACTAGGCCTTGACAGAGTTGAGGGTTCATTATTGTCATGTAATGTAGAGGCTTGCAGACAGCATTGAATCTGTCATAGGACATCATAGCCAGGAGCATACATTCAACTGTGCATAATGTCACATCAATGAAAAGTTAAAAGGCACAACCACTGAAAGAGATTTTTTGTCTTTACCCCAAACATTGGCCAACATCTGTGGGACTATATTTGTGGTATAAGAGAGATCCAAGATGGCCAGATTTCTAAGGAAGAAGTACATAGGAATTTGGAGACATTCATCTAGTAATGGCAGCAGGATGATGGCGATATTTCCTATCAAGGCAATAGTGTAGAAGAAAAAGACAACCCCAGAGATGATCATCTCCAGTTGAGGCCGTCCGGGAAACCAAAGTAGCTATCATTGAGCATTTTCTTATTTTCTTGATATCAACTGTGGAAATAAAAATTATAGTATTGGAAGCCATAGTGAGTATATTTTTAAACAGTATTGCAGATATATATTGCTAAGATAAACATCACACAATTAAAAAATTAGTATTTAAATCTCATAATTATTCTAACTTTCTTGTTTATCCAATTTGTATAAAATTTATTTAAAGGATACTTTGCCTCCAGAGTTTATACTCTCAATTACTTTGTCTCCTTCTGTGTCAAGGCAAAAAACTGCGGAAGTCTCAGAAGAAAATCCTGAGAAAAATTGCTGAATGAAGCCAGATGGGCTTCCCTTTACAAATCAAGAAGCTCAAAAGGGAGTTGGGAATCAGCAACAAATTATTACCTCCTTCATCCAAGGGTTCATAAAAAATGAAGGTTTTATAACTCTTATTCCTTTTCTATTAGTTAAGCTGCAAAGGTTCAATCCTGCTATCCATTTTCACTCTGCTATATAAATTTTCTGATCTTATATTTTAAAATGCAAATTTTTTTTCAGCTAAAAACTTGTATTCCAATCATTATTTTCCCTTTTCCACCCATCCCAGAAACAGCATTCTCCCTCTTTCATTGCAGATACCGTATTTTTATCTATATTTTTGATTCCAAATTCTATCATTTCCTATGGAGTGATGCTTTTAAACGGACCCATTTCTTAATTTTATGCTCAGTCATTAATATTCACAAATGACTATGTGACTATATGAATTGTCCATATCCTATCCCTTATCTTACAGAAGCTCCAGTTCTACTACTTATGCATTTAAAATGTTAAACCGCTTCAAGAGGGGGAAATGTGTTATTTTTATGTTCATATCCCTAGTGACTTTTCTCAGATTTAGCACAGAAAAAAATCTGTAAACATTTGATGTTGGTCCAGAGAGACTTTGATGACCACACGTGGATGTTTTTTGTTTTGTTTTTTTTTTTCCTGTCTAACAAAATTAGTATCTTTTTACAAACGCATTCTACTAAGAAAATGTCTGCTGAGCACACTAATGGGTTCTTAGTTTCTAAATCAGTGGTCTTTTCTAAATTATTTTTCTACTTGAATTTTCTATGGCAGGTTCAGTTCAGTTCTCAGTCAGTCACTCAGTCGTGTCCAACTCTTTACAACCCCATGAACTGCAGCACGCCAGGCCTCCCTGTCCATCATCATCTCCCGGAGTTCACTCAGACTCACGTCCATCAGTCCGTGATGCCATCCAGCCATCTCATCCTCAGTGGTCCCCTCCCTCCCTGCCCCCAATCTCTCCCAGCATCAGGTCTTTTCCAATGAGTCAACTCTTTACATGAGGTGTCCAAAGTACTGGAGCTTCAGCTTTAGCATCATTTCTTCCAAAGTAATCCCAGGGTTGATCTCCTTCAGAATGGACTGGTTGGATCTCCTTGCAGTCCAAGGAACTCTCAAGAGTCTTCTCCAACACCACAGTTCAAAAGCATCATTCTTTGGCCTCAGCCTTCTTCATAGTCCAACTCTCACATCCATACATGACCACAGGGAAAA
>NW_017191666.1:0-10673 GCF_001704415.2 Capra hircus
AGCCCATAGCCGCAAGCATCTCGCATGGGGACCGGCCTTTGCTGAGGCCACCAGAACGGGTCCCTGAGGTCCCGTCGTAAGTCGAGAGCACCTGCCGCACCTCGAGAAAATCCAGGAGGTTCTCCCCTCCAGGCGAGATGAGGCCCTTTCTGCTGAGGCGTCTCGAGGTTAATCACACCTAACCTCTGGAACTTCCAAAGGGTCCTTCACACCCTTGCTGCAACTCAAGAAGTTCCCCGACATAACCGTCTCCACTGGAGAGGAAGCACGACAGTCCCGCCCACATCCAGAGGAGCCCCGTTTCTGCCTCATAGCTCGAGAGGATGCATCCTTTCCCTGCGTGGTCCGGAAAGAATTCCCGGAGTTCCCGTCCCATCTAAAGAGGAGGCGCTCTCCACAGGAAAGGCGAGAGGAACTCCAGGGTCGTGCCACCATTCCCAGAGTTCCCCAGATGTCTAAGTCCATTCAAGGGAAACCTGTTTTCCCTGCACTGTCTCGACTTTCAGCAGAGGATCAACTCACACCACGGTGGCACGTGGGACAGCCCTGTGGGAAAGCCTCGTGGGAAAGCCTCGAGGGAAAGCCTCAAGGAAAAGACACAGATCCCTTGATCCACTCGCCGGGAAGCGTGACAATGCTGCTACACCTCGGGAGGAAAGCGCACGAGCATGCCCCACTCGAGACGAGGACTGACTCCCCTGGGGAGACTTCAGAAGTACCCCCAAGATCCATGTCAGCACTGCAGAGGAATGCTCAAGTTCCGGCACCGACTCCACACAAGGTCTAGGCCCTGGCATCGATGGGAGAGGAATCCCCAGAGGCCCCGAGCAACTCGCATAGGGACTGGCCTTTCCTGAGGCCACCAGAGCGGGTCCCTGAGGTCCCCGTCGAAAGTCGAGAGCACCTGCCGCAACTCGAGAAAATCCAGGCGGTTCTCCCCTCCTGGCAACATGAGGACCATTTCCACTGAGGCGTCTCGAGGCTAATCACACCTAACCTCTGGAACTTCCAAAGGGTCCTTTACACCCTTGCTGCAAATCCAGAATTTCCCGACATAGCCGTCTCCACTCGAGAGGAAGCACGAGAGTCCCGCCCACATACAGAGGAGCACCGTTTCCGCCTCCTAGCTCGAGAGAAGGGATCCTTTCCCTGAGTGGTCGGGAAAGAATTCCCGCGTTCCGTCGCATCTCAAGAGGAGGCGCTCTCCACAGGAAAGTCGAGAGGAAGTCCAGGGTCGTGCCACCATTCCCAGATTCGCCAGATGTCTCAGTCCATTCCAGGGAAACCTGTTTTCCTTGCACTGCGTTGACTTTCAAGCCATCGATCGACTCACACCACGGTGGCACGTGGGATAGCCCTGTGGGAAAGCCTCGTGGGAAAGCCACAGATCCCTTGATCCAGGCGAAGGGAAGCATGACACTGCTGCCACAGCTCCGGAGGTAAGCGCACGTGCATGCGCCCACTCAAACGAGGACTGACTCCCCTGGGGAGACTCCAGAAGTACCCCAAGATCCATGTCAGCACTGCAGAAGAATCCTCAGGTTCCGGCACCGACTCCACACAAGGTCTTAGGCCCCGGCCTCGATGGTAGAGGAATCCCGAGAGGCCCCCGAGCAACTCGCATGTGGACTGGCCTTTCCTGAGGCCACCAGAGCGGGTCCCTGAGGTCCCCGTCGTAAGTCGAGAGCACCTGCCGCAACTCGAGAAAATCCAGGAGGTTCTCCCCTCCAGGCGAGATGAAGCCCATTTCCGCTGAAGCGTCTGGAGGCTAATCACACCTAACCTCTGGAACTTCCAAAGGGTCCTTCACACCCTTGCTGCCACTCAAGAAGTTCCCTGACATACCCGTCTCCTCTCGATAGGAAGCACGAGGGTCCCGCCCACATCCAGAGGAGCCCCTTTCCGCCTCGTAGCTCGAGATGTGGGATCCTTTCCCTGCTTCGTCGGGAAAGAATTCCCGGCGTTCCCTCGCATCTCAAGTGGAGGCGCTCTCCACAGGAAATGCGAGAGGAACTCCAGAGTCGTGCCACCCATTCCAAGAGTCCCCTAGATGTCTCAGTCCATTCCAGAGGAACCTGTTTTCCCTGCACTGCCTCGACTTTCACGCCGAGGTTCGACTCACACCTCGGCGGCATGTGGGACAGCCCTCTGGGATAGCCTCGTGGTAAAGCCTGGAGAAAAGCCACAGATCACTTGATCCACGCGACCGGAAGCGTGACACTGCTGCTACAGCTCGGGAGGAAAGCGCACCGTGCATGCCCCATTCGAGACGAAGACTGACTTCCCTGGGGGGGCTCCAGAGCTACCCCAAGATCCATGTCAGCACTGTAGAGGAATCCTCAGGTTCCTGCCCCAACTCCTCACAAGGTCTTTTTTTTTTCTTTCCTTTTTATACTCTTTTCTTTGCATTTATTTAAACACAGTTCTCAAAACTTTTGAGTGAAATTGGGCCTCCTTTGGTAAGCAAAGAACCTGAAATTAGTATTTAAAAAATGAACAGGCAAAGTCTTCAGAATCATCCACAACACAGGTGTAGTGTTCCCTTCTTTTTTCTCAAAACTCTGAACCACCCAGTTTTTCCATATAGTCTTAAAAGCTAGAAGAACAAGAGTACATTTGTGGTGGAATATTATTTTCACTTGCTGGATTACTAATTGAAATACCATTATCCCCTTCTAACAGCTTTAAGAAATAGCCTTTTTAAGGCATACATTGTGCAACTCATCTTATTCCCTGCTATGTATAATACAGATTACATAAAGGCTGTCAAAGTCACATTTATATAAGCATTAAGCATTTGCTGTATTGAAAGATCTTTAGTTTTTAACACTAGCAGTATAGAGTTACAGAGCGTAATTTTTATCACTTAACTGCACAGGTATATTAAGTATGGTATGTTTCATGGACTCGAGGAAAAACGGGCATTTTTTTCTTTAATTTACTACTGACAATCTAATCAGAACAGTTCTCCTAAGCATTGATATGTTAGAAAGAAAAGTAAAAACCAAACGTTATTGTTGCTTTTTGCCATTTGGTAGCATTTTACACACAGGCTTCAATCTTCAGAATACCCTGTATTCAGTAGAAAAACCATTTAAATGAAGTTCTGTACAATAGAAACTTCTCAGCAGTCAAAATTTTAGACTGTAAAAAAATACATGTAAAACATACTTTTCTGAAAACACTTAACTTTGAACAAAGCACGAACTACACAAATGCAGAATGAAAACAGCATTTCAACTCCACAAAAGTAGTCATCATAAAAGGTGTAAAAGTCACCTAACTTCACCAGGCCACTGTTCACTTTTTAAACAGGAGACAATAAAAAATATTGTCCACAAACAATATCCCAACTCTAGGGCAGGTTTCAGAAAGTCTTCATCTTCATGCTTTAATAGCGATGAGGTGAGTATGATCGAGAATCTGGAACGTGATCTGTATCCTCCACGACTATAGTAGGGAGAAGGTGACCGTCTTCTGTATTTCTGATCCCTGTCTTGAGCAGCTCTCCATCCCTCCTCCTCCTCCCTCCTCCTCCTCTGTACGATCTGCTGTAATAGTCCCGATCATCATAGCCTCGATCATATCCTCTGTCATAGTAATCTCGACGGCGGTGAGCTGCCATAGGTAGGTCTCCCCATGTAAATTCCTGCTGTTGGAGTATGTGGTCTTTTCGTTATGGAGAAGTCAACTCTGATCCTACATCCATCAAGCTCCATTCCATTGGCACGCTCTTTTGCTTCCTTGGCATCATCTACATTTTCAAAGTATACAAAGGCAATCCTCTTGAACGTCTAGACTGCTGGTCATATACAATAGATACATCAGCAATTGGGCCATATTTAGAGAACATTTCTCTTAGATCTCTTTCTGTAGTATACAAGCTCAATCCAAATACTCCAAGACAACAGTTAGGATCAGGATTTGCCCGATTCCCAACATGACGCCAGCGAGTAGACATGGGAGAATGACTGTGGCTATGCCGTCTTCGATAATCTCTGCTGTAAGATCTGCTACGAGATCTTCTATGGGACCGGGGACCGAGATCGTGACCTTGTATAATGCCTCCGAGAACTTCTTCTGGATCTAGACCTAGATTCCGATCTGGGACCTGGACTTTGATCTGGAACGCCTGGAATCTTCCTTGGAGCGAGACCTTGCAGGGGTATGACTTGCAGATTTCCCAGATCCATGAGCACTTCCGCTTCTGGAAGCAGAACGGGATTCCCCCTCGCCGTAGTTCTCCTCGCCGCTGTCGCTCATGACTTTCACTGCTGTCGCCGCTCGATGTGCTTCAATCGAAGCTGCCAACCTCTCGCACCTTCAGTGTAGAGGCTCCGCCGCAGCCTCACACCACACACCGGTGCCCCAGGCACTGAGAACCGAAACGCTCCGCGCCGCCTCCGCTCGGGCTCTCCACACAAGGTCTTAGGCCCCCGCATCGACGTGAGAGGAATCCTGAGAGGCCCCCTAGCAACTCCCATGGGCACTGGCCTTTTCTGAGGCCACAGGAGCGGGTCCCTGAGGTCCCCATGCTAAGACGAGAGCACCTGCTCCAACTCAAGATAATCCAGGAGGTTCTCCCCTCCAGGCGAGATGAGGCCCATTTCCCCTGAGGCATCTCGAGGCTAATCACACCTAACCTCTGGAACTTCCAAAGGGTCTTTGACACCCCTGCGGCAAGTCAAGAAGATCACCGACATACCCGTCTCCACTCGAGATGAAGCACGAGGGTCCCACCCACATCCAGAGGAGCCCCGTTTCCGCCTCGTATCTAGAGAGGAGGGATCCTTTCCCTGCGTGGTCGGGAAAGAATTCCTGGCGTTCCCGGTCGCATCTCAAGAGGAAGTGCTCTCCACAGGAAAGGCCAGAGGAACTCCAGGGTCGTGCCACCATTCCAAGAGTTCCCCAGATGTCTCAGTCCATTCCAGAGGAACCTGTTTTCCCCTGCACTGCCATGACTTTCACGCCGAGGATCGTCTCACACCAAGGTGGCATGTGGGACAGCCCTGTGGGAAAGCCTCATGGGAAAGCCTAGAGGGAAGCCACAGATCCCTTGATCCACGCAGACGGGAAGCGTGACACTGCTGCTACCGCTCAGGAGGAAAGCGCACGTGCATGCCCCCACTCGAGACGAGGACTGACTCCCCTGGGGAGACTCCAGAAGTACCACAAGATCCATGTCAGCACTGGAGAGGAATCTTCAGGTTCCAGCCCCGACTTCACACAAGGTCTTAGGCCCCGGCATCGACAGGAGAGGAATCCTGAGAGGCCCCCTAGAAACTTGAATGGGGACTGGCCTTTCCTGAGGCCACCAGAGCTGGCCCCTGAGGTCCCCGTCGTAAGTCGAGAGCACCTGCGCAACTCGAGAAAATCCAGGAGGTTCTCCCCTCCAGGCGAGATGAGGCCCATTTCCACTGAGGTGTCTCGAGGCTAATCACACCTAACCTCTGGAACTTCCAAAAGGTACTTTACACCCTTGCTGCAACTCAAGAAGTTCCCCGACATACCCGTCTCCACTCGAGAATAAGCAAGATGGTCCCCCCTACATCCACAGGAGGCGCGTTTCCGCCTCGTCGCTCGAGATGAGGGATCCTTTCCTTCCGGGGACCAGCGTGAGGAATTCCGCCTATGGCAAAGTTCATGAGGAAGGGACGCTTGGCATGCGCAAAGGCGTGATCAAGCCTCAGGTAACCCCCTGTTCCCGAGCATCGAACCCCAAAACCAGAGTCTGTTTATGCTCTCACCTACACTTCTGACTTTACGGGGGCTCTCCCCCATAACTGTTTCTCTCGGAGAAGAAGTAAACGTGCAGCTTCAAGGCAATAAATATTCTTGGGCATGACAAGAGTGTTTCAGCTTGCCGACTCCTCTGAAGGTTATCTAGCCCACCTTTATAGGTTTGTCCGGCCACATGTGATTGTTTACAGCCTCCCAACCTGAGAGGCATGAGATGTTTTAGACTTACTAAAGGCAAATTATTTTGGGGAGTTAGAAATTATTAGTATAGTTGGTTAGGAATTATATTGGTGAAGGGTTCTTCATTTGTTGTGTCAAAAATTGCTGCTAATTCCCTGCTCTGGGTGGGACAAGGATATTTTAGGTCAAACCTCTCTGCTGACAGACCAGCTTGTGTGACAGGATTATCCATACTGCTGCCACTAGGCACAAGATTGTTTACTGCCTCTCAACTGTAAACAGCACAGAGAGTTTTGGAGTATTTTGAGAGTCTTAATTAGCATAGGACTTTTTCTTCTTGTTGAGTCAATGATTGCCACCAGGCCTCCATATCCTTAGGCACTTGGGAATATATTAATCAATGTATTTGGAATATAGCAAAGGAAATATAGCAGTTTTTGATGTTAGCAATACTAGACTTTTTGAGTTAATGGATTTTCACTTTTGTAATAGATCACTGTACTTTGTTTATATCACTGTGTCCTTTCTATGTAAGAATGTAACTTTATCATATCTTAAGACTAAATAGATCTTAAGGGGAGAATTGATGAAAGGATTTTCATTTGTTAGGCTGATGTTTGCTGATAAATCTCCATGTTCCCTACCCTTATAATGAATATAACTAGTATATAGGAGAAATAAGTATTAACCTTTAAGCATATAGGAGAAATAAGAATTCACCTTTAAGACTAATCATGTTAACCTTGGGTTAAATAAATTCCTTTCTTGATTGTAACTCACTACACCCTCACCCTATAGGAATGTAACTTTATTTGGAGGGTGGTGCCTGGTTTAAGAAAAACACCCTTGGAAGAAATAAGTTTATTTGGTTATCAGAAAGAAAGGATCATAAAATGTCAGCAGGTCTCATTCATGGCCAGAAGATGATGTAAGATCCCTAAGACCTTTTTTTTATACATTTATGTGAAGCACCTGATTTTGATAAAGGTCAGGATGCCGACTCCTGCGTGACTCTGTATTCATCCCTATGTGTAACAAGAGGTATACAAGCAAAACCAAAAATAAAGAAATCAGATCAGTTTCCGGAAAGACTGATTCCCCCATGTCGCTTCTTTTTTGCTCCCGTTTTTCTGGCTGAATTCTCTACTGGAGGATGGATGCTATTCCACGTAATCCAAGTTATTCAGCCTCTTTTTCTCCAATAATCTTCCTACTACACAATCCATTTCTAATCTCTTTATATCTGGGATTAAATATGTATATTTCCAAAGACGACGACTACGTCCCCACCTTCGAATCACGCTGGATCCACCGGGGCTGGACCACGGGACTTTCCCTGCTTGGTCGGGAAAGTATTCCCGGCGTTCCCACCGCATCTCAAGAAGAGGCGCTCTCCACAGGAAAGGCGAGAGGAACTCCAGGGTCGTGCCACAATTCCAAGAGTCCCCCAGATGTCTCAGTCCATTCCAGAGGAACCTGTTTTCCCTGCACTGCCTTGATTTTCACGCCCGAGGATCGACTGGCACCATGGTGGCACGTGGGACAGCGATGTGGGAAAGCCTCGTGGGAAAGCCTCGAGGGAAAGCCCCGTGAGAAATACCTCGAGGGAAAGACATAGATCTCTTGATCCACGCGACGGGCAGCGTGACACTGCTACTGCAGCTCAGGAGGTAAGCGTTCTTGCATGATCCCGCTGAGAAGAGGACTGACACCCCTGGGAGACTCAAGAAGTACCCCAAGAACCATGTCACCACGGGAGAGGAATCCTCAGGTACCGGCCTCGACTTCACACAAGGTCTTAGGCCCCACCATCGACGGGAGAGGAATCCTGAGAGGCCCCGTAGCCACTCGGATGGGAACTGGCCTTTCCTGACGCCACCAGAGCGGGTCCCTGAGGTCCCAGCGTACGTTGAGAACACCTGCCACAATTCGAGAAAATCCAGGAGGTTCTCCCCTCCAGGCAAGATGAGGCCAATTTCCGCTGAGGCACCTCGAGGCTAATCACACCTAAACTCTGGAAATTCCAAAGGTTCCTTCAACAACCTTGCTGAAACTCAAGAAGTTCCCCGACATACGTCTCCACTCCAGAGGAAGCACGAGGGTCCCGCCCACATCCAGAGGAGCCCCGTTTCTGCCTCGGACCTCGAGATGACGGATCCTTTCCCTGCTTGGTCGGGAAAGAATTCCCGGCGTTCCCGTCCCATCTCAAGAGGAGGCGCTCTCCACAGGAAAGGCGAGCGGAACTCCAGGGTCGTACCACCATTCCAAGAGTCCCCCCAGATGTCACAGTCCATTCCAGAGGAACCTGTTTTCCCTGCACTGCCTCGACTTTCAAGCCGAGGATCGACTCACACCATGGTGGCAGGTGGGACAGCCCTGTGGGAAAGACTCTTGGGAAAGCCTTGAAGGAAAGACTTGAGTGAAAGCTACAGATCCCTTGACCCACGCCGTTAGGAAGCGTGACACTGCTGCTACAGCTCGGGAGGAAAGCGCACTGTGCATGCCCACACTCGAGACGAGGACTGACTTCCCTGGGGAGACTCCAGAAGTACCCCAAGAACCATGTCAGCACTGGAGAGGAATCCTCAGGATCCGGCCTCGACTCCACACAAGGTCTTAGGCCCCGGCATCGACCCAAGAGGAATCCGAGAGTCCCCCTGGCAACTTGCATGGGGACTGGCCTTTCCTGAGGCCACGAGACAGGTTCCCTGAGGTCCCCGTCGTAATTCGAGAGCACCTGCCGTAACTCGAGAAAATCCAGGAGGTTCTCCCCTACAGGCAAAATGAGGCCTATTTCCACTGACGCATCTAGAGGCTAAGCACACCTAACCTCTGGAACTTCCAATGGTTCCTTCACACACTTGCTGCAACTCAAGAGCTTTCCCGACATACCCGTCTACACTCAAAGGAAGCACGAGGGTCCCGCCCACATCCAGAGAAGCCCCGATCCCCCCTCGAGGCTCCAAAGGAGAGATCTTTTAACTGCTTGCATTTCCCGAGTCAAAGACCCTTGTGTTGAGTTTGGGACCCGGAAACTGAGGATTCCTCCTCCAGTGCTGACGTGGATTTTTGGGTACTTCTGGACTCTCCCCAGGGGAGTCAGTCCTCGTCTCGAGTGGGAAATGCACTGTGGGCTTTCCTCCCTAAACGGTGGCAGCAGTGTCATGCTACCCGACGGGTGGATCAAGGGATGTGTGGCTTTCCCTGTAGGATTTCCCATGAGCTTTCCCACGAGAGCTAACACACAGGGCTGTCCCACGTGCCACCGTGGTGTGAGTCGATCCTCGACGTGACAGTCAAGGCAGTGCAGGTAAAAGAGTTTCCTTTGGAATGGACTCAGTCCTCTGGGGGACTCTTGGAATGGTGGCACGACCCTGGAGTTCCTCTCGCCTTTCCTGTGGAGAGCGCTTCCTCTTGGATGCGACGGGAATGCCAGGAATTCTTTCCCGACCACGCAGGGAAAGGATCCCTCATCTCGAGCTACAAGGAGGAAAAGGGCCTTCTCTGGATGTGCAAGGGACGCTCGCGCTTCCTCTCGAGTGGACAAGGGTATGTCGGGGAACTTCTTGAGTTGCAGCAAGGGTGTGAAGGACCCTATGGAAGTTCCAAAGGTTAGATGTGATTAGCCTCGAGTCGCCTCAGCGGAAATGGGCCTCATCTAGCCTGGAGGGGAGAATCTCCAGGATTTTCTCGAGTTGCGGTAGGTGCTCTCGATTTACGACGGGGACCACAGGGACCCTATCTGGTGGCCTCAGGAAAGGCCACTCTCCGTGCGAGTTGCTTATTGGCCTCTCAGGATTCCTCTCCCTTCAATGCTGGGGCCTAAGACCTTTTGTGAAGTCGGGGCCGTAAACTGAGAATTATTCTCCAGTGCTGACATGGATCTTGGGGTACTTCTGGAGTCTCCCAGGGGAGTCAGTCCTCGTCTCGAGTGGGGGCATGCACGTGCGCTTTCCTCCCGAGCTGTGGAAGCAGTGTCACGCTTCCCATCGCGTGGATCAAGGGATCTGTGGCTTTCCCTCGAGGGCTTTCCCACGAGGCTTTCCTACGAGGCTTTACAGGGCTGTCCCACGTGCCACTGTGGTTTGAGTCGATCTTCGGCGTGAAAGTCGAGGCAGTTTGGGGAAAACAGGTTCCTCTGAAATGGACTGAGACATCTGGGGGACTCTTGGAATGGTGGCCTGACCTGGAGTACCTATCCCCTTTCCTGTGGAGAGGGCCTCCTCTTGAGATGCGACGGGAACCTCGGGAATTCTTTTTCGACCAAGTAGGGAAAGGATCCCTCATCTCGAGCAAAGAGGCGGAAACGGGGCTCCTTTGGATGTGGGCGGGACCCTTCTGCTTCCTCTCGAGTGCATACGGGTATATCGGGGAACTTCTTGAGTTGCAGCAAGGGTGTGAAGGAACCTTTGGACGGTTCAGGGGGTAGGTGTGATTGGCCTCGAGATGCTTCAGCAATAATTCGCCTCTGTTCGCCTGGAGGGGAGAACCTCCAGGATTTTCTCGACTTGCGGCAGGTGCTCTCGACTTACGACGGGGACCTCAGGGACCCGCTCTGGTGGCCTCAGGAAAGGCAGGTCCCCATGCGAGTTGCTAGGGGACCTCCCTGGATTCCTCTACCGTAGATGCCGGAACCTAAGACCTTGTCTGGAGTTGGGGCCGGAACGTGAGGATTTCTCTCCAGGCCTGACATGGATCCTGGGGTACTTCTGGAGTCTCCCCAGGCGATTCAGTCCTCATCTCGAGTGGGGGCA
>NW_017191667.1:0-10673 GCF_001704415.2 Capra hircus
GGATTTCATTGTGAACTAACGTTGGGTGGGGTGGAGGCTCATCACTCTAGTAAGAATGTGGCTCACTAAAACGGAATTTCATTCACTTCATGGACATAGAGTTCTAGAATCCTTCATTAAGGAATTCAAGAAGCTATATTTCCTTACACCTTCACAATCTCTTGGTTTACAAGAATGTCAATTGCTAGTCCAGCACTTATACAATGAGTGTTACAGGTAGTATGAGTGTATAAATGATGACGAGCAATGACAGGAAGTTTATTTATTCTCTGTTTGAATTCTTGATTTTTTATATAATTTTTTATAATATCCTTACAGATGTAAATATTTTAGTGACATGTATAAATACACGTTGAGTAGTGCTATGATAACTCATAGTGTTGCCACAATAAATATCATGGTTATTATGTGCTTTTCATATATTCCTTTGGAGATTCTCTTGCATTATACATCATCATAAGATATTTAATAGTTTCCTAAACTGTACAGTAGGTCCTTGTGGCTTCTTTTATATATGGTAATGTATTTGTTAATAATTCAAACAAAAACTGGTACACAAAATATTCATAGTGACATTCACAATAGCTCAAAGGTAGAACTCATTCAAGTGTCCGTTGGTGGGAGACTGAATATGCAACGCAAGGTATATTCAGGAAGCTTGAACGGTATTCCACCATACAAAAAAGTACATTAAATGGTGCTGCCACTCTGCAAGACATTACACAAATGACTCCAAAACGAACACGTGGAAGAAATACATAGTTCGATTCCAATTCATGCTATGTACCCAAAAGGATTGGGAAAGGGGGCTGAAAAAAATGGATACTCCTTCCGTCATACTCACAACAGCGTGATTCACACTGGCAAACAAACAGAAGCAATCGAAGTGTCCATGGCAGCCAATTCCATAAACAAACTGTGGTATACACACAATGGAATCTGATTCGGCCCTTCAAAGTCAGTAATTCTGACAATGCGACAATGTGGACAAACCTTATGGTCATTAGATTAAGTGAAATAAACCAGACCAAAAAAAGACAAACGTTCTGTGATTCCGCTCATATGAGATATCCAAACAAGTCAAATCTGTCAGAAATAGCAGAAAGTGATTCCCACCGATCGAAAAGAGTTCATGTTTCATGGACCTCAGTTTCCCTTGGAAAAACTGACTTCCCATCATATCTCCCAAAACCAATTAGACAAATAACTGGAAGCTATATCCAGTCAAATGAATGTAGACATAATGTTACAGTGTACACCAAACTCACTCAAACTTCTCAACAGACAAAAGGCAAAACTGTATCTGTGGCACCTCAGCTTAGCTTAAAACTGTATCTACGGTACCTCACTTCTGCTTATAAAATTTAACAACAACAACAACACACTAAAGGCTATCCAAAAAAGGATAGAAAACACATATAACATCAACTTTAAAAAATTAGAAATTGAAACGGTGAAAAACCTTATTCACAAAACTTAAACACAAGCCACAGGAAACTATATTTATAAAATAGATATCTGATAAAGGATTGTTCTCCAAATATACCAAAAAATCTAGAACAATCTCATAAAATATGTATACACCTAAACACCTGGCCTCCAAAAATATAAAGATAGTAAATAAGCCTATCAAAAAGACTCAAAACCACATAGCATTAGGAAATGACAAACTAAAATAACAGTGAGGTAGCACTGCACACCTATTAGATCCAGTCAACTCAAGAAAAGGGGGTAGGGCACAGCTTCTCCGGTGGCTCAGTGGTAAAGAATCTGCCTGACAATGCAAGACACTCTAGTTCGATCCCTTACCCCAGAAGATCCCACAAGCCACAGAGAAACATAGCTGGATTTTTCCACAGCTAAACAAGGCTCACCTGTGACCTGAATCCTTCATGTCCAGCACTTACTAAACAGCTTTGAAAACATGTCCAGACAAAAAAGTACCGCATGATTATATACAACAGCTCGACTTGGAATCACTACAAACTTTCAAATATCAGGATGTCTTCAGTAGATGACAGTGTAAACAAATGGGGATACATGCAAAGTGAAGGGGAGCAAATGCTACCACAAAATATACCACCTCAGCATGAGGATTAGTTGGACCCAATTAACTTTTATTTTTTTAGAGGACACATGATCATCTCTGAAACCCAAGTTCAAGACAGCTCTTCTGTGAGTCACATTTACCAGAGAAATCTCATTTCAAAGGAATCCTCTCTATATGCCAGATAGAAGGATGAGACACAGTCTTTTGAAACTCTTTTTTCTTTTCTATCGATAGGGAAAGCTAAGCCGTAAATCTGCACAGCCACCATACCCTTCCTTTCCTTTGGTTGTATTTTTTTAAATATTTGTTTCTGTTTTCATTTGGCTGCGCCAGGTCAACCTTCATTGAGGCAAGCCAGATATTTAGCTACAGCATGCAAATTCTCTGTTGTGGCATGGGAGATCTAGTTCTTGGATCAGGGAAATGAACCTGGGCCTCCTTCTTTGGGAGTGTCCAGTCTCAGCCACTGGACCACCAGGAAGTGCCTGTTTTGTTTTCAGATGAAGATGGAATCTAAGGTGATATCTTGGGCCATTTCAGTCACTGACTCAGTTTCCTGAGTTTGTCCAAAGCACGCACAAGGTGCACATTATTAAACTGGTTTGCAAAACAAGAAAAGGTTGTCTGCTACAACACTGTATGCTTACAAATATCTAAATGGTAAATGGCATAGTATTGATTTTTCATTACTATGGGGGGAGAAAGAATGCAGGATTCATACATGTTACAACACGAATAAATATTCAAACCATCTTCAGTGAAAAAAAAATCCACATAGAAAAGGCCACCCAGAACCCTTATTCACCATGTCTGCTTTCAATCCATCAAGTTTGTCCAAATAACTGAAAATCTCAGTAACACTCTAAATAAAGAAAAAAGGATGAAGATGGAAACAAAAGATATATTCATACACTTGAACATTGCAAAGTGGAAGTGGGGCGGTGGATTACATTATAACGTAGATACCATATGATTTCCTGATTTTGGAGATTATGTGCTGGTTCTGCAGAAGGTACCCATTTTGGATAAAACACATAGAGTCTTTTAGATGATGTGGCAAATGCTAGCACTTGTTCCCATTGCTAGGCATTTTCTGTACATTTTAAATGACTGGAAAGTATACTAGGTTTCAAAACAACCATGTCAATACCACAAAAGAAATTTAGAGTAGACAGGCAGGAAGCTTTCTGATACAGGCCAAGACTTACCCAGACGAAGTTCAAGGGAAGCTGCGATGCTCACTGCCCTTGAAGGAGTCCACGTGGAATGAAGAAGTACTGTGGGAAGTCTCTTAGTAACCACCATGTCTTGGGTCCTCTGGATGACCTACTGCAGGAGAAACAGATGTTACAGATAAAACGTTCCACATCACTTCACAAAATGTTGTTAGACTACTTTCAGTAAAGCTGAATCATTTGGGATCAATTTACAATCATATAATAGACTACCATTTACAGTCCAAAAATCACTTGCATTTCTAGACACTCATAACAATCAGAAAAAAAAATTAAGAAACTCCCACTTAAAGAAAACATCTAGCAACAAACTTAATCAAGAACATAAAAGACCAGTAGTCAGAAAAACTAGAAAGCACTGATAAAGAAACCAAAAAAACACAAATACACAGAAAACTATTCCACGCTCATGCACTGGAACAATGAGGAATTAAAAGGTCCATTCCAACCAAAGTCATCAACAAATACACGGACTGCAATCACAAAATAACATTCAATGGCATTTTTCACAGAAATAGAAATATTCCTCATATTAGACTGCTACTGTTGACCAGGACCTTAAACGGCCAAAAAGACTCTGAGAAAGAGGAACACAGCTGGAGGCATCTTCCTATCCCTCTTCAAACTACATCACGGAGCTGTAGTGACCACCACAGTGAGGAACTGGCAGGAACACAGACACATGGACTCCAGGAGAGAATAGAGAGCCCAGAAACGAACCCACATGTACATGGTCAGTTCCTGAAAATCAAACCAGGAACGAGCGAAGAGGAAAGGACAGTCTTCTCAAGAAACAGTGACAGGAAAACGGCCACCTCCACGGAAGAACATCAGTGTTCATCCTCTACATCATCTAACGCAAATCGAACTGAAAACCCACCGCTTTGCACACGGAGCTCTTTCCCCTGAGTCCTCCGAGATGGACCTCCAGTCAGCCCTCAGCTGGACACAGGAAACGTCTACTCCGTCCTCATTTTTCGCTCTTGCAGCGCCTCCCTGCTGGTGGCACTGAGGCAACCCTGCTCCTCTCAGCCTGGATGCAGCCCTGTTATCCAGAAGCCTGAGCCCTGATGGTCCTGAGGAGACAAAGCTCCCGCCAGCTGCTCACGGGCAGAGCCTAAAGGCAAAGCGTCCTGCGCCGCGGGTCAGAGGGGGCTTTGGCCCCCCCTGCGGGCCACTCGCGCTCACAGACCTCAGAGGGCTCAAGCACTCAGACTGGAAGCCCAAACTGAAATGGAGCAGAATAGCTCCATGACCCTCCGCAAAACATGGCTAAGGAACAATCAGAGCCTGTATGGAATGCAGCCATAAAAAGGAACACATGTGAGTTTGTTCTAATAAAGGGGAGGGAAGTCAGTCAAAGAGAGAAAAACATGGAATCTAGAAGGATGGTACTGACGAGTCTGTTCACAGAGCAGCAATGGAGTGCAGACATAGAGAACAGACTTACAGACGGTGGGAACAAGAGGGAGAGGGGTGAGATGAATGGAGAGAGCAGCATGGATGCAGGTACACCAACCTTTGTAAATAGACAACCAATGGGAATTTGCTGTATGATTCAGGGAACTCAAACTGGGGGCTCAGTAGTAACCTAGAGAGGTGGGAATGCCGTGCGAGGTGGGAGGGAGATTCCAGAGCAAGAGGACATAGGTACACCTATGGTCAATTCATGTGGATGTATGACAAATCAAACCAATATTGTAAAGCAATGATCAATCAACTAAAAAGAAATAACTGTTTAAAAAAATATGAACATACACACAAACTTTGCAACAAGGTAACTCCATTTTTAAAAACTATTGAAATTTTAGAAAACTACAAACGTTCTACATGACCTTCGGTCTGGTGATCAGGTCTAACATACACAAAACAAGCCAACTTACCCAATTATGAATACAAATGAGTTAACACATTGCCTTTTATCATTTCATACATTTACCCTGTGGAGGACCTTACTCGAGAGAACCAAAAAGAAACTGCTAAATGAACCACGGACCACCCACCCTGGCCAGGCAACAGAGAAAAGAAAACACTTGCAGGAGTCATCTCACAACAGGAGGTCCTGGGAAGGAACAAGGAACGAACAAGCTACCACCAACCAGAATTCTGGAGAGGTCAGGAGATGGGAGGCTCCAGTTCAGAGGTCCTACCAACCTCCCAGGATGCACTTCGCTGGAATCCATCTCGGCTGAGTGATGTGTGCCCCCAAGAAGGATCCCAATTCAGAATGCCTGGCAAGAGACAAACCAGAAATGAACCCGATGACCATAAAACCTGAGAGTGCGAGCCACGTGACAGAGTGGTTCTCTCCGTTTCCCTCACCCTCCTGCCCTCCACCCCGGCAGCCCTTCCCAATGAAGCCTCTCGCTTGGACAGCACTCCTCTCCTCAGACAACTCATTGCCCAGTGTCAGACAAGAACTCACTCTCAAGCCCTGGAAGGGAACCCCCTTCCTTCATCAAAAGCAATATCCAGGAGAAAAGAGCTTCCAAACGCTATCTTGCAGAGAAGGAAATCAGACAAGGCAATGGCAGCCCGCTCCAGTACCATTGCCTGGAGAATCCCACGGACAGAGGAGCCTGGTAGGCTGCAACCCCGGGGTCACTAAGAGTCGGACACGACTTCACTGAGTGACTTCACTTTCACTTTTCACTTTCATGTACTGGAGGAGGACATGGCAACCCACTCCAGTGTTCTTGCCTGGAGAATCCCAGGGACAGAGAGCCTGGTAGGCTGCTGTCTATGGGGTCGCGCAGAGTCAGGCACGACTGAAGCGACGTGGCAGCAGCAGCAGAGAAGGAAATGGCACCACCTGCAGTACTCTGGTCTCAGAAATCCTAGGGACAGAGGAGCTTGGTGGGCTACAGTCCAAAAGCAGGGCATTTCTGACGGGAGGAAACAGTCCCAGGGAAGCTGAGCTGCTCACCAAAGGCCCCAGAGCTTTGGATAGCACACCAGAGCTGTGGCTGAGGATTCCCAGCTGCCATGCTCTTGATCCTGGCCTCTTTCACTAGATACGTGTGTGGGAAAACTAGAATCTCAAATATGCCCTGGTGGTTCCATAGTCAAGAATCCACCTGCCAGTGCTGGAGATGCATGTGCGATCCCTAGGATGGGAAGATGCCACATCCTATGGAGCCCGTGTGCCACAACTGCCGAGCCTGTGCTCTAGATCCTGGAAGCCACGATGCCGAGTTCACATGCCGCAGCCACTGAAGCCCGTGAGCCTGTGCCCCTCAACAAGAGGACACACTGCAGTGAGAAGCCTGCAAACCACTCGTTATGGCCCATGCTCACCAAAACTAGAGAAAAGCCCACACACAAAGATGCAACACAGCCAACAATCAATAAAACTCTTTTCCTAAAAAATGCACATCTGACAAAGAAACTGTACTCGAATTGTCCAAGAACACTAGAGCAAACAAGCCCATTCATAATTGGTAACGACTGAAATAGACACCTGGCCACTGAGGTATACTGATAGTAAACTATCATACAAAAACATACTCAAGATACTGGTGCGATGCACGCAGAGCCCCCTTTGAAAGACAATCTGACAGTTTTTTTTTTTCAGTAACCACGTGGGACAAGCACTGAATTCTGTGTATGACAAGCGGTGGAAGCCAGGTATCTTACCATTGGAAGGCAAAGTTCCAGATAAACAAAAGGAAACGTTACAATGTCCATGTCGTGGTGGATCAGGTTGGAGACATCATCACAAATTACCTTTAACTGAATATGTTCAAAGGTGAGCTGGAATACATGGAGATATATCTCCATGTATTGTCAGCTGAGCATATTGAGCTCCTACATGTATGTTTTAAATATCATTCTCTAATAAAAGGAACAGGAAACATCTCCGATGGCCTGGTGGTAAAGAAGCTGCCTACCGATGCAGGGAACACGGGTTCAATTCCTGTGTAGAAGATTCCACACGCCCAGGGGCAATGAAGCCCTTGAACAACTCTTGACGTTTGCATGCTCCAGAGCCCAAGTTCTGCACACAGAGAAAGCACTGCAATGAGAAGCCATGGCACAGCAACTAGAAGGTAGCCTCTGCTCACTACAACTAGACAAAGGAGCAATAAAGACCCAGCACAGTCAAAAATAATGTCATGTTAAAAAAAGGACAGTTCTTTGAAGAAATGACTGAGACTAGGGGTGCGACTGTAAATATATGAGCCAGGGTCATCTTCAATTATGAGAAATTAAAGAAACTAAAGACAACTATCAAGCTGTCCAAACGGATACAAATGAATGACGACACAGTGTTATCTGTATACACCAGCAAATAACAATCTGAAAGGGAATTGAAACAAACAATTCCCCTTCAATCACGTCAACATTAATAAAAGACTTTGCTATGGATGGAATGAGGATGACAAGACTGGCACACTGGAAATGATACATGATTGCTGAAAAATACCCTCAAGCCATGGACAGAGACTCCATAGCGATGACAAGACTTCAGTTGGCAATACCGTGGAATGCATCTGCCATCTGAAATGAAGATTCAATATGAATTACAAAAGGCTGAAAGGTGGCTGCTAAACCACAAAAGATGCCAGCATTCTTGGCCTCCAGAGGAGAATTCAATCCAGGGCAAGTGACGAAGCTTGATGGCTCAGAGGTTTTCTGTGAAAAAGTTTGATTCAAGTAGAAAAGAGATCGAGAGAGCTGCTGACGTAGACATTCAAAAGGGGAAGAAAGAGTACCCCCTGCTAGTCTTTAGCCAGATGTTATACAGCCACTAGCAGTCTGCTAAGGAAAGAAAGACAATGTCTCAGAGAATGGCACCAGGCCCCTCACCCACAGCATGCATTGAGATCACATTGGCAGCAGATGAGTCATCCCAGGCCAGAAAATGATGGACATGAATCTTGAAGAAAGGCAGATTTCCAAGCAAATATATAGTTTCATTCACAGAGGTTAAGAGAACCAGGTATGAGTAAGACAAACCGGTTTGTCGAGTCGTTTCTGAGCCCTTAGGGGAACTGACCTGAAGACATTAACATACCTTAAGACAAACATTTCCATAAGAACAATGCATTGCTTAGTTCAAGGTTTGAGAAAAGTTAAATTCAGGTGGAGCCAGGAGTTGTCATGGCAACACAGAATTTTCAGAGAAACCTTCTTTTACATTTGTATCAAGATGGAGAAAAAAAAACCGCAGCCCTCTTTGGTCTCCTCCTGCCTCTTAAGAGAGAGAAAAAAAACGTCTGACACTTGCAGTTTATTTTCTCTGTCTGGAGACCCCTGGCCTTCCTGCCTGTTATCCTCTCCAGGCCTGTAGGAAGCAATACACTCGGCTGCTTGGGAAAAGCGCGCGGTCTGAGCTGTATGCAAAGGGTGAAGCGGTAAAACCCTCGGCCCCAAAGGCGAGGCTTTTCTGCGATCGCCATTTCAGTCGGCTCCGAGACTGCAAACAAAGGGCAGAAGACATGGTTCCCTGCTCCGCCGAGTCCGAGTTCCCTTACCTGTGGTCCACAGCCCTGCGCTCTGCTCGCTGGATGCCAATCGACGGGGACCCAGGAGCCCACGAAACGAGCAGTCCCAGCTGCAATGGCGAGCCCTGAGAGCACAACTGGGGACCCCTGGCCCCGAGGCGCCGCCATGTTCACCCGCCCCAGACCCGCTCCCGTGAGCCGCGCCCCTGACCAGCCGCCCAGGCTCGCCCCGCCCCCGACGCGCGCACGGTGCGCCCCGCCCCACGCCCCCTGCCAGGCCAGGCCCGCGGGACCGCGACTGCCTCCAGGGGAAACACAAGGACAAGCAGATCCACCCCACCGAGACAACCCAAGCTTTTTCTCAGCTCATCTGTCTATGATTTAGGGATTAAGCAAAGATGACCTAGGACAGCCATGATATTCTATAGAGCCAGACCCTGGCGCGCAGAGGCTTGAAGAGGGCCGGGAGCGCTGCCTGAAACAGCAAGCCTCTGTAGCATAGCGGTTAGGCAGGCTGGTAAGTCAGGCAGACTAGGGTCTGTAGGTCAGGAGTTCAAGTCCCGGGTTTAACTCTTTCCCTTTTAGGGCGGCGGGGACCACAAGAGGCGGGGCTTAGACCAGAAAAGTTTCTTTTTGATTTTAGAGGTTTATTGTGAAGCTTAGGGTTAGGGTTCGGGCAACCCCCAACTCGCTCTCGGGTTCGGGTTCGGGTTAGGGTTAGAATTCGGGGAACCCCCTCTTCTTAGAGTTCGGGTTTGGGTTAGGGTTCAGGTCAGGGTCAGGGTTCAGGTTACGGTTAGGGCTTAAAGTGAGCGCTAATGGGGCCCATAGTTCTTTATTAGCCTGCCCTGGCGGGCCGAGGCTTGAAGAGTGCCTGGGAGCAGCATGAAACCCGGGGGGCTTTGTTAGCATAGCGGTTAGGCTGACGGCCGAGTAAACATGCAATCTGGCTTTGTGGGTCAGAAGTTCCAGTCCGGGCTTGCCTTTTTTGCTTGAGCGGATGGGGGACCGCAAGGGGCGGGGCTTAGGCCAGAAAAGTTTCTTTTTCTTTTAGAGTTTTATTGTTAGGGTTAGGGTTAGGGTTAGGGTGCCGGCATCCCCTCAACTTGTTAGGGTTCAGGTTCAGAGTTCGGGTTACGGGAATCCCCTCCCTTCTTAGGGTTTTCGGGTTTGGGTTTTGGGTTCGGGTTTGGGTTTGCGAGTTCAGGGTTTGGGGTTTCCGGGTTCGTTCGTTTGGGTTCCGATTAGGGGTTCAAGGTTCAGCTTTTGGGTTTGGGGGATCAGGTTATGGGTTCGGTTCAGATTAGGGGTTGCAGTTGGGGTTTGGTTTGAGGATCGGTTAAGGGTTTGGGTTTGGGGCTCGCGGTTTGAGTTTGGGGCTTGGGTTGGGTTTGGGGATCAGGTTAGGGGTTCTCGGATTGGTTTAGAGGTTCGCATTGAGGTTAGGGTTAGGGGTTTGGGGTTTGAGGTTCACGGTTTGGGTGGATTTGGGATTCGGGTTACGGTTTGGGTTTGGGTTTGGGTTAGGGGGTTCGCGGTTAGGATTTGGGGTTTGGGTCGGGGTAGGGATTCTCGGTTCGGGTTAGGGGTTGGCAGTTTAGGTTAAGGCTTGGGGTTTGGGGTTTGGAGTTTGGATTTGGGTGAGGGGTTCGCGGTTTGGGGTTCCAGTTATGGGTTTGGGTTTGGGTTGAGGGTTGGGGGTTTGGGATTAGGGGTTCGGTTTCTGGGTTGACGGTTTTGGGTTAGGGATTAGGGTTTAGGATTTGGGTTTTGGGTTTGGGGATTCGGGTTTTGAGGTTCCGATTAGGGTTGAGTATGTGAGGTTTGTGGTTCGGGGGTCGAGATTTGAGGTTTGGGGTTTGGGGTTCAGGGGATTGGGTTCATGTTTGGGGTTGGGGGTGTGAGGTGCAGTTTCGAGTTTGCTGTTCGGGTTAGGAATTA
>NW_017191668.1:0-21546 GCF_001704415.2 Capra hircus
TCTCGAGTGGAGACGGGTATTTTGGGGATCTTCTTGAGTTGCAGCAAGGGTGTGAAGGACCCATAGGAAGTTCCAGAGGTTAGGTGTGATTAGCCTCGAGACGCCTCAGAGGAATGGGCCTCATCTCGCCTGGAGGGGAGAACCTCCTGGATTTTCTCGAGTTGCGGCAGGTGCTCTCGACTTACGACGGGGACCTCAGGAACCCGCTCTGGTGGCCTCAGGAAAGGCCAGTCCCCATTCGTGATGCTCGGTGGTCTCTCGGATTCCTCTCCCGTCGATGCCGGGCCTAAGACCTTGTGTGGAGTCAGTCCGGAACCTGAGGATTCCTCTCCAGTGCTGACATGGATCTTGGGGTACTTCTGGAGTCTCCCCAGGGGAGTCAGATCTCGTCTTGAGTGGGCATGCACGTTCGCTTTCCTCCCGAGCTGTAGCAGCATTTTCAAGCTTCCCTTCGAGTGGATCAAGGCATCTGTGGATTTCCCTCGAGCTTTCCCACGAGGCTTTCGAGGCTTTCCCACAGGCTGTCCCACGTGCCACCGTGGTGTGACTCTATCCTCGGATTGAAAGTCGAGGCAGTGCAGGGAAAACAGGTTTCCCTGGAATTGACTGAGACATCCGGGGGACTCTGGGAATGATGGCACGACCTGGAGTTCCTCTCACCTTTCTGTTTAGAGCGCCTCCTCTTGAGATGCGATGGGAATGCCAGGAATTCTTTCCCGACCAAGTAGGAAAGGATCCCTCATCTCGAGCTACGAGCCGGAAACGGAGCTCCTCTGGATGTGGCCGGGACCCTCGTGCTTCCTCTTGAGTGGAGACGGGTATGTCGGGGAACTTCTTGAGTTGCAGCATGACTGTGAAAGACTCTTTAGAAGTTCCAGAGGTTAGGTGTGATTAGCCTCGAGACGACCTCAGTGGAAACTGGGCCTCATCTCCCTGGGATGGGAGAACCTCCTGGATTTTCTGCGAGTTGCGGCAGGTGCTCTCGGAGTTACGACGGAGACCTCATGGACCCGCTCTGGTGACCTCAGGAAAGGCCAGTCCCCATGCGAGTTGCTAGAGGTCCTGTCGCTATTCCTCTCCCGTCGATGCCAGGGCCTAAGACCTTGTGTGGAGTCGGGGCTGGAACCTGAGGATTCCTCTCCAGCGCTGACATGGATCTTGGGTATTTCTGGAGTCTCCCCAGGGGAGTCAGTCTCGTCTCGAGTAGGGGCATGCACGTGCGCTTTCCTCCCGTGCTGTAGCAGCAGTGTCACGCTTCCCGTCGCGTGGATCAAGGAATCTGTGGCTTTCCCTGGAGTCTTTCCCATGAGGCTTTCCCACAAGGCTATTCCACTTGCCACCATGGTGTGAGTCGATCCTCGGCGTGAAAGTCGAACCAGTGCAGCGAAAACAGGAACCTCCTTCCCCACAGTAGGGGATACACTGTCCCCTTGGGCGGGTATCTCCAGGGCACTCGCGCTGGGGGTTGCCCGCGGAGGTGCGGGCCTCAGGCTCCACGTGAGAAAAGCCCCAAATGGCATTAGCTGCCAGTCCAGACGCTGGCCCTCAGGTCTCTGGCCGGAGCCTTGGGCTCCAGGCAACTCAAAGCCCTCGGGGGTGGCACTCTGGGACTGCTGTAGGGAAAGGATGCCAAGAGCCCACGGAGGAGTTGGGGAGGGGGCATGGGGGGAAACGGAGGCGAGGACAGCGAGGGATCTAGGTGGAGGCGCTGGAGAGAGCGTCTGGTGTCCCGGAATGCCTCGGAGGAGCCAGCGGGGGACAGTCGAGGACCAGGGACCTGTGGAATGTGAAAAGGAGGGAAATCTCAGAGCAAGGCAGGCTGGGAAAGGGGGCGTTGGTGGCCAATTCAAAGGGACCTAGGGGCGTTTCCTGGGCGGTGAGTTCCCTTGGCACTGCTGAGGGCCCCTGATTGATCCACTCGGGGTTGAACCCACCCCCCGCTGCGAGGGAGGGCCACAAACCAAAGCCCCCGAACTACCCGCCCACCCCAACGGGGATCTTGGCGGTCCAGGGCTCAGCCGTGCCCGGGAAAAGCCCACTCGCTCCACGGGACTCCCGTCCAGGGTCTCTGCTTGGAAAGAGGCCAGGGGCGGCCCCTCCATCTACCCACCCAAACCCTATTGACGTCAGTGGTGGCGGAGACGCCTCCCGTTCTCCAGAGTCCTAAGCTGCTGGGTCCGCCGCCCACTCGGCCAGCAGTCTGCAGCGTGCCCGTGTGCCTCTCCCACCATGGCTTGGTTCGGCTCCTCCAGCACCTCAAGCGGTACGTTTGCCCTCCGGTCCCTGTGGTCGGATCACATCTCAGGGGATTTGTGGGTGGCCTGGGCAAGGGCTCTCGGCCAATGTGTTGACCCCCCTCCCACCCGAGAACGGCTGGGACCCATCGGCCAGGCCCCGGGTTTCCGAGGCGTCAGGTGTGCCCAAATTCGGAGGGCGTGGCATCGTTCGTTCATCTTGCTCCTTTGGCACACACATGGCTTCTCCGTTCTCTTTTCTGGGAAGACAGTGTTGTTTCAGGGGGCGTGCTGCGGGGGGCGGGGGCCGGGGTTGCGGGGTGGTGGGAGCGGGTGCTGTGCTGGGATGAGGCCCTTTATCCTCACATCTTCATGTGGGAATGGGAGTCGGGGAGCTCTGTGGCCTTGCTGCCTTCAGTGGCTTCCTCTGCACAGGGGCCTAGTGGCTTCTGCCTTTTGTCAGGCGTTACGGGGTTTGGGCGTCGCTTTGGTGGCCTTGGCCTTTGCCTTGGCCTGGGCCTTGGCCTTGCCCTTGGCGTTGCCGTTGCCCTTGCCTTGGTCTTGGGCTTGACCTTGCCCTGCCCTTGAACTTGAACTTGAACTTGACCTTGACCTTGAACTTGAACTTGAACTTGGGCTTGACCTTGACCTTGAACTTGAACTTGACCTTGACCTTGAACTTGAACTTCAACTTCAACTTGAACTTGACCTTGAACTTGAACTTGAACTTGACTTTGAACTTGAACTTGAACTTGACTTTGAACTTGAACTTGAACTTGACCTTGAACTTGAACTTAATCTTGACCTTGACATTGAACTTGAACTTGACCTTGAACTTGAACTTGACCTTGAACTTCAACTTGAACTTGTCCTTGACCTTGAACTTCAACTTAAACTTGAACTTGACCTTGACCTTGAACTTCACTTTGAACTTGACCTTGACCTTGACCTTAACCCTGAACTTGACCTTGACCTTGAACTTGAAGTTGACCTTGAACTTGAACTTCAACTTGATCTTGAGCTTGAACTTGAACTTGACCTTGAACTTGAACTTGACCTTGAACTTGAACTTGACCTTGACCTTGACCAACAACGGGAGACCTCGAGATTTGCTCAGAGCACCGGAGGTCCAGAAGCAGGGCCCTGTATCTCCCCTTCCCTTTGTGATCATTGCAAAGACATTCCTAGCTGATAGCGGGAGTGCCCCTGAAGAAGCAAGCAGTGGGAGTGTGTTTGACACGACTGTGTGCCTTCCTGGCCTCAGCTCCACAAGGGGCCTTTCCTCTCGATGTAGGCCCCATGTCCCCTTGGGGAGGGTGTCATGCCTCTTTTCTCCTCACTGCCAAAGGGTGGAGCCAAGCTTGCTCTGTCAGAGGTACAAAACAGCAATTGATTGGATTTTCAAGCTCTTGCTAGGCTGCACCCTTTCAGGGCCCACTTTACTGAAACAGGTGCTCTGTGGCCCCTGGTTGGGTATGCAGGTTCACAAACAGGGTGAGATCCTGTCCAAGCCAAGAATTTTCCTGAAAGACCTAGGCTCACTAGAGCTCTCCTCCAGAGCAAAGGGGATAGAGGAGATGTATGGAGGAGTCTTTGCCTTTCCCTGTGAGTGTGGGGCTACTCCCTACGGCCCCAAGCTCAGGGATAACTGCCTCTAAGAAAGGAATGGCAAGAAGCGCTATTCTTGGAGGTTGGGACAGGGAGTTCGCAGCATGTGGGGAAAGAAAGACTTCTTCGGGGAAGAAGAGGCAACCACCGGGGGTGTGTTTGCAAGCCTCTATTTGGAAGGAACAGGTTTGCTTATACATCTCAAGACCTCCAGATCTGCTCAGAGGACTGAAGTTCCAGAGACAGGGCCATGTATCTCCCCTTCCCTTTGAGATCCTTGCAAAGACATTCCTAGCAGATCGTGGGAGTGCCCATGAAGAAGCAAGCAGCGGGAGTGTGCTTGACATCACTGGCTGCCTACCTGGGCTCAGCTCCTCAAGGGGCCTTTCTCTCCTGGTAGGCCCTATGTCCCCTTTGGGAGAGGGTGGTGCCCTCTTCCCTCCACACTGCCAAAGGGTGGAGGTGGAGCAAACTCGTTCTCTCCGAGGTAAAAAAAAAAAAAAAACAAATTGGATGGATTTTTAAGCTCTTGCTATGCTGCACCCCTCCAGGACCCACTCGAGCAAAACAGGTGCCTGTGGCCCCTAGGTCGGGTATGCAGGTTCACACACTGGGTGGGATCCCGTCAAAGCCAAGAATTTTCCTGACAGACCTAGGCTCACTAGAGCTCTCCTCCAGAGGAAAGGGGACAGAAAAGACGTGTGTGTGGAGGTGGCTCTGCCTTTCCAGGTCCCAATCTCAGGGATAACTGCCCCTAAGAAAGGAACTGCTGCTGCTGCTGCTGCTAAGTTGCTTCAGTCGTGTTCGACTCTGTGCGACGCCATAGACGGTAGCCCACTAGGCTCCCCCGTCCCTGGGATTCTCCAGGCAAGAACAGTAAGTGGGTTGCCATTGCCTTCTCCAATGCATGAAAGTGAAAATGAAAGTGCAGTCGCTCAGTCGCGTCCGACCCTCAGCGACCCCACGGACTGCAGCCTACCAGGCTTCTCCGTCCATAGGATTTTCTGAAAGGAACTGCAAGAAGCGCTTTTCCAGGAGGCTGGGAAAGGGAGTTCGCAGGATGTGGGGAAAGAGAGCCTCCTTCGAGGAAGAATAGGCGGCCACTTGTTTTGTGTTGCAAACCTCTATTTGGAAGGAACAGGTTAGCTTATACAAAGGGAGACCTCCAGATCTGCTCAGAGGACCAAAGTTGCAGAGGCAGGTCGGTGTATTTTCCCTTCACTTTGCGATCCTTGCAAAGACATTCCTTGCTGATAGATGATTCAGCAAGGGCCTTTGAGACTGTTGTTTTCTTTCCTAGGTTCAAAGATTCCTTCAGTTCCTAATATAGATATCCTAGAAATTATCTGACATCCGTGAAAATCTGATATGTCCTGGTCAAATGCTGTCAGTTATAATTCCAGTTATCATATTAAAGCATTTCAAGTCGCAGCAGTGACCAGATTACATTGTCAATTTCTATTTAATCAGGTTTTAACCATGTCCTCTATGGTTTCACACTGATGCCTTTGCAGAAATACTGCTACTTCAAGATATATGGAATATACATTTTTTAAGCTTACCGATAATTTGTTTGTTTGTTTGTTTGTCTTCTGGTAAGCTGGTACCAGATGGAATTTAGTCTCCTCTCTAGGTTAAGAGAACAAAGTTTTCTTAGAATGCAATTTTTGATAACAGACTATGGATTTCTTTACCTTTCATTGATTTATAATTGTTTTCATCATCTGTTTTTTTACTTCGGTAAAGTAAATAAGCCTTATTTAAGATTTTGGTACATGTAGGATGGACTAAGCTTTCCCCACTCTTGCAAGTTCCCTTAACCCTTCAGATTCTTCTCGTGGGACCAAGATCTCACTTTCCTCCAGAGGGACAATCCAAGCTTTTTATTAGTTGATCTGCCCCTGACATCAGAGTCCATTTGAGCACGAGTTGGCCTATAATTTAGGCATGAAACTATGACTACATAAAGAAAAGGTGACTTTATGATTCAGGGATGGCCATGATATGCCTTGCACTTCAGAGAAAATGGGTTAAAATGATTTTTTTTTCTTCAAAACTGCACAGCCAGTTCTTTCAGCATATGCAATTGAAAACATCTAGTCATTAGGTCAGTTTTCATTCCAATCCCAAAGAAAGGCAATGACAAAGAATATTCAAGCTGCTGCACAATTGCACTCATCTCACACACTAGTAAAGTAATGCTCAAAATTCTCCAAGTTCACATGAACTGTGAACTTCCAAATGTTCAAGAGGGATTTAAAACATGCAGAGAAACCAGAGATCAAACTGCCAACATCCACTGGATCATTGAAAAAGCAAGAGAGTTCCAGAAAAAAAAGACATCTATTTCTGCTTTATTGACTATGCCAAAGCCTTTGACTGTGTGGATCACAATAAACTGGGAAAAATTCTGAAAGAGATGGGAATACCAGACCACCTGACCTGTCTCTTGAGAAACCTGTATGCAGGTCAGGAAGAAACAGTTCGAACTGGACATGGAACAACAGACTGGTTCTAACTAGGAAAAGGAATATGTCAAGGCTCTATATTGTCACCCTGCTTATTTAACTTATATGCAAACTACATCATGAGAAACACTGGGCTGGAGGAAGCACATGCTGGAATCCAGATTGCTGGGAGAAATATCAATAATCTCAGATATGCAGATGACACCACCCTTATGGCAGAAAGTGAAGAAGAACTAAAGAGTCTCCAGATGAAAGTGAAAGAGGAGAGTGAAAAAGTTAGCTTAAAGCTCAGCATTCAGAAAACTAAAATCATTGCATCCAGTCTCATCACTTCATGGCAAATAGATGGGAAAACAGAGGTCAGGAGTTCCAGAGGTCAAGTGTGATTAGCCTCGAGACACCTCAGTGGAAACGGGCCTCATCTCGCCTGCAGGGGAGAACCTCCTGGATTTTACCGAGTTGCGGCAGGTGCTCTTGACTTACGACGGGGACCTCATGGACCCACTCTGGTGACCTCAGGAAAGGCCAGTCCCCATGCGAGTTGCTAGAGGGTCTGTCGCTGTTCCTCTCCCGTCGATGCCAGGGCCTAAGACCTTCTGTGGAGTCGGGGCCGGAACCTGAGGATTCCTCTCCAGGGCTGACATGCATCTTGGGGTATTTCTGGATTCTCCCCAGGGGAGTCAGTTCTCGTGTCGAGTAGGGGCATGCACGTGCGCTTTCCTCCCTTGCTGTAGCAGCAGTGTCACGCTTCCCGTCGCGTGGATCAAGGGATCTGTGGCTTTCCCTCGAGGCTGTCCCACGAGGCTTTCCCACAGGGCTGTCCCACGTGTCACCGTGGTGTGAGTCGATCCTCGGCATGAAAGTCGAGGCAGTGCTGGGAAAACAGGTTTCCCTGGAATGGACTGAGACATCTGGGGGACTCGTTGAATGGTGGCACGACCCTGGAGTTCCTCTCGCCTTTCCTATGGAGAGCGCCTCCACTTGAGATGCGTCGGGAACGCCGGGAATTTTTTCCCGACCACGCAGGGAAAGGATCCCTCCTCTCGAGCTAGGAGGCAGAAACGGGGCCCCTCTGGATGAGGGCGGGGCACTCGTGCTTCCTCTCGAGTGGAGACGGGTATGTCGGGGAACTTCTTGAGTTGCAGCAAGGTTGTGAAAGACCCCTTGGAAGTTCCAGAGGTTAGATGTGATTAGCCTCGAGACGCCTCAGCGGAAATGGGCCTCGTCTCGCCTGGAGGGGAGAACCTCCTGGATTTTCTCGAGTTGCGGCAGGTGCTCTCGACTTACGACGGGGACCTCAGGACCAGACTGGTGGCTTCAAGAAAGGCCAGTCCCCATGTGCGTTGCTCGGGGGCCTCTTGGGATTACTCTCCTGTCGATGCCGGGCCTAAGACCTTGTGTGGAGTCGGTGACGGAACCTGAGGATTCCTCTCCAGTGCTGACATGGATCTTGGGGTACTTCTGGAGTCTCCCAGGGGAGTCAGTCCTCGTCTCGAGTGGGGGCATGCACGTGCGCTTTCCTCCCGAGCTGTAGCAACAGTGTCACGCTTCCCTTTGCGTGGATCATGCGATCTGTGGCTTTCCCTCGAGGCTTTCCCATGAGGCTTTCCCACGAGGCTTTCCCACAGGGCTGTCCCACGTGCCACCGTGGTGTGAGTCAATCCTCCTCTTGAAAGTCGAGGCAGTGCAGGGAAAACAGGTTTCCCTGGAATGGACTGAGATATCTGGGGGATCTCTGGGAATGGTGGCATGAACCTGGAAATCCTCTCGCCTTTCATGTGGAGAGCGCCTCCGCTTGAGATGCGACGGGAACGCAGGGAATTCTATCCCGAACCTCGCAGGGAAAGGATCCCTCCTCTCGAGCTAGGAGGCGGAAACGGGGCTCCTCAGGATGTGGGGGGAACTTTCGTGCTTCCTCTCGAGTGGAGACTGGTATGTCGGGGAACTTCTTGAGTTGCAGCAGGGTGTGAAGGACCTTCTGGAGTCTCTCCAGGGGAGTCAGTCCTCGTCTCGAGTGGGGGCACGCACGTGCGCTTTCCTCCCGAGCTGTAGCAGCAGTGGCGCTCTTCCCTTCGCGTGGATCAAGGGATCTGTGGCTTTCAATTGAGGCTTTCCCACGAGCCTTTCCCAGGAGGCTTTCTCACAGGGCTCTCCCACCTGCCACCGTGGTATGAGTCGATCCTCGGCTGGAAAGTCGAGGCAGTGCACGGAAAACAGGTTTCCCTGGAATGGACTGAGACATCTGGGGGACTCTGGGAATGGTGGCACGACCCTGGAGTTCCTCTCGCCTTTCCTGTGGAGAGCGCCTCCTCTTGAGATGCGACGGGAACGCGGGAATTCTTTCCCGACCACGCAGGGAAAGGATCCCTCCTCTCGACCTAGAAGCCGGAAACGGGGCTACTCTGGATGTGGGCAGAACTCTCGTGCTTCCACTAGAGTGGAGACGGGTATGTCGGGGAACTTCTTGATTTGCAGCAAGGGTGTGGATGACTCTTTGGAAGTTCTAAAGGTTAGGTGTGATTAGCCTCGAGACGCCTCAGCGGAAATGGGCCTCATTTCGCCTAGACGGGGGAACCTCCTGGATTTTCTCGAGTTGCAGCAGGTGCTCTCGACTTATGTCGGGGACCTCAGGGACCTGCTCTGGTGGCCTCAGGAAAGGCCAGTCCCCAAGCAAGTTGCTCGGGGGCCTCTAGAGATTCCTCTCCCGTCGATGCCGGGGCCTAAGACCCTGTGTGGAGTCGGTGCCGGAACCTGAGGATTGCTCTCCAGTGCTGATATCGATATTGGGGTACTTCTGGAGTCTCCCCAGGGGAGTCAGTCCTCGTCTCGAGTGGGGGCATGCACCTGCTCTTTCCTCCCGAGCTGTAGCAGCAGTGTCACGCTTCCCGTCGCGTGGATCATGGGATCAGCGACTTTCCCTCGAGGCTTTCCCATGAGGCTTTCCCAAGAGGCTTACCCACAGGGCTGTTCCACGTGCCACCGTGGTGTGAGTCGATCCTCGGTTTGAAAGTCGAGGCAGTGCAGGGAAAACAGCTTACCCTGGCATGGACTGAGACATTTGCGGGACACTGGGAATGGTCGCACTACCCTGGAGTTCCTCTCGCCTTTCCTGTGGGAGTGCCTCCTCTTTAGATGCGACGGGAACGCCGGGAATTCTTTCCCGATCACGCAGGGAAAGGATCCCTCCTCTCCAGCTATGAGGCGGAATCGGGGCTCCTCTGGATGTGGGCGGGACTCTGGTGCTTCCTCTCGAGTGGAGACGGGTATGTCGGGGAACTTCTTGAGTTGCAGCAAGGGTGTGAAGGACCCTTTGGAAGTTCCAGGTGTTAGATGTGTTTAGCCTCGAGACGCCTCAGCGGAAATGGGCCTCATCTCGCCTGGAGGGGAGAACCTCCTGGATTTTGTCGAGTTTCGGCAGGTGCTCTCGACCTACGACGGGGACCTCAGGGACCCGCTCTGCTGGCCTCAGGAAAGGCCAGTCCCCATCCGAGTTGCTCGCGGGCCTCTCGGGATTCCTCTCCCGTCGATGCCGGGGCCTAAGATCTTTTGTGGAGTGGGTGCCGGAACCTGAGGATTCCTCTCCAGTGCTGACATGGATCTTGGGTACTTCTGGAGTCTCCCCAGGGGAGTCAGTCCTCGTGTCGAGTGGGGGCATGCACGTGCGCTTTCCTCCCGAGCTGTAGCAGCAGTGACGCGCTTCCCTTCGCGTGGATCAAGGGATCTGTGGCTTTCCCTCGAGGCTTTCCCACTAGGCTTTCCCACAGGGCTGTCCCACGTGCCACCGTGGTGTGAGTCGATCCTCGGCTTGAAAGTCGAGGCAGTGCAGGGAAAACAGGTTTCCCTGGAATGGACTGAGACATCTGGGCGACTCGGAATGGTGGCACGACCCTGGAGTCCTCTGCCTTTCCTGTGGAGAGCACCTCCTTTTGAGATGCGACGGAAACGCTTGGAATTCTTTCCCGACCACGCAGGGAAAGGAACCCTCCTCTCGAGCTAGGAGGGGGAAACGGGGTTCCTCTGGATGTGGGCGGGACTCTCGTGCTTCCTCTCGAGTGGAGACGAGTATGTCGGGGAACTTCTTGATTTGCAGCAAGGGTGTGAAGGACCCTTTGGAAGTTCCAGGTGTTAGATGTGTTTAGCCTCGAGACACCTCAGCGGAAATGGGCCTCATCTCGCCTGGAGGGGAGAACCTCCTGGATTTTCTCGATTTATGGCAGGTGCTCTCGACTTACGATGGGGACCTCAGGGACCCGCTCTGGTGGCCTCAGGAAAGGCCAGTCCCCATGCGAGTTGCTCGGGGGCCTCTCGGGATTCCTCTCCCGTCGATGCTGGGGCCTAAGACCTTGTGTGGAGTCGGTGCCGGAACTTGAGCATTCCTCTCCAGTGCTGACATGGATTTTGGGGTACTTCTGGAGTCTCTCCAGTGGAGTCAGTCCTCGTCTTGAGTGGGGGCATGCACATGCGCTTTCCTCCCGAGCTGTAGCAGCGGTGTTACGCTTCCCTTCGCGTGGATCAAGGGATCTGTGGCTTTCCCTCGAGGCTTTCCCACGAGGCTTTCACACGAGGCGTTCCCACGAGGCTTTCCCAAAGGGCTGTCCTACATGCCACCGTGGTGTGAGTCGATCCTCGGCGTGAAAGTCGAACCAGTGCAGGGAAAACAGGAACCTCCTTCCCCACAGTAGGTGGTACACTGTCCCCTTGGGTGGGTATCTCCAGGGCACTCGCGCTGGTGGTTTGCCCGCGGAGGTGCGGGCCTCAGGCTCCATGTGAGAAAAGCCCCAAATGGCATTAGCTGCCAGTCCAGACGCTGGCCCCTCAGGTCTCTGGCCGGAGCCTTGGGCTCCAGGCAACTCAAAGCCCTCGGTGTTGGCACTCTGTGACTGCTGTAGTGAAAGGACGCCAAGAGCCCACGGAGGAGTTGGGGAGGGGGCATGGGGGAAACGGAGGCGAGGACAGCGAGGGATCTAGGTGGAGGCGCTGGAGAGAGCGTCTGGTGTCCCGGAATGCCTCGGAGGAGCCAGCGGGGGACAGTCGAGGCCCAGGGACCTGTGGAATGTGAAAAGGCGGGAAATCCCAGAGCAAGGCAGGCTGGGAAAGGGGGCATTGGTGGCCAATTCAAAGGGACCTTGGGGCGTTTCCTGGGCGGTAAGCTCCCTTGGCACTGCTGAGGGCCCCTGATTGATCCACCCGGGGTTGATCCCACCCCCCGCTGCGAGGGAGGGCCACAAACCAAAGCCCGCGAACTGCCCGCCCACCCCAACGGGGATCGTGGCGGTCCAGGGCACAGCTGTGCCCGGGAAAAGCCCACTCGCTCCACGGGACTCCGTCCAGGGTCTCTGCTTGGAACGAGGCCAGGGGCAGCCCCCTCCATCTACCCACCCAAACCCTATTGACGTCAATGGTGGCGGAGACGCCTCCCGTTCTCCAGAGTCCTAAGCTGCTGGGTCCCCGCCCACTCGGCCAGCAGTCTGCAGCGTGCCCGTGTGCCTCTCCCACCATGGCTTCGTCAGACTCCTCCAGCACCTCAAGCGGTACGTTTGCCCTCGGTCCCTGTGGTCGGATCACATCTCAGGGGATTTGCGGGTGGCCTGGGCAAGGGCTCTCGGCCAATGTGTTGACCCCCCTCCCACCCGAGAACGGCGGGGACCCATCGGCCAGGCCCGGGGTTCCGAGGCGTCAGGTGTGCCCAAAGTTGGAGGGCGTGGCATCGTTCGTTCATCTTGCTCCTTTGGCACACACATGGCTTCTCCGTTCTCTTTTCTGGGAAGGCAGTGTTGTTTCAGGGTGCGTCCTGCAGGGGGGCGGGGGCCGGGGTTGCGGGGTGGTGGGAGCGGGTGCTGTGCTGGGATGAGGCCCTTTATCCTCACATCTTCCTGTGGGAATGGGAGTCGGGGAGCTCTGTGGCCTTGCTGCCTTCACTGGCTTCCTCTGCACAGGGGCCTAGTGGCTTCTGCCTTTTGTCAGGCGTTACGGAGTTTGGGCTTCGCTTTGGTGGCCTTGGCCTTTGCCTTGGCCTGGGCCTTGGCCTTGCCCTTGGCGGTGCCCTTGCCCTTGCCTTGGTCTTGGGCTTGGCCTTGCCCTGCCCTTGAACTTGAACTTGACCTTGACCTTGAACTTGACCTTGACCTTGACTTTGAACTTGAAATTGGCCTTGACCTTGACCTTGAACTTGAACTTGACCTTCACCTTGAACTTGAACTTCAACTTGAACTTGAACTTGAACTTGACGTTGAACTTGAACTTGAACTTGACGTTGAACTTGAACTTGAACTTGATCTTGACCTTGTACTTGAACTTGAACTTGACCTTGAAATTCAACTTGAACTTGAACTTCAACTTGAACTTGAACTTGACCTTGACCTTGACCTTGAACTTGAACTTCAACTTGAACTTGAACTTCAACTTGAACTTGAACTTCACCTTGACCTTGAACTTGAACTTCAACTTGAACTTGAACTTCAACTTGAACTTGAACTTGACCTTGACCTTGAACTTGAACTGACCTTGACCTTGAACTTCAACTTGAATTTGACCTTGACCTTGAACTTCAACTTGATCTTGAACTTGACCTTGACCTTGAACTTGACCTTGACCTTGACCAACAACGGGAGACCTCGAGATTTGCTCAGAGCATCCGGAGGTCCTGAAGCAGGGCCCTGTATCTCCCCTTCCCTTTGTGATCATTGCAAAGACATTCCTAGCTGATAGCGGGTGTGCCCCTGAAGAAGCAAGCAGTGGGAGTGTGTTTGACACGACTGTGTGCCTTCCTGGCCTCATCTCCACAAGGGGCCTTTCCTCTCGAATAGGCCCCATGTCCCCTTGGGGAGGGTGTCATGCCTCTTTTCTCCTCACTGCCAAAGGGTGGAGCCAAGCTCGCTCTGTCAGAGGTACAAAAACAGCAATTGAATGGATTTTCAAGCTCTTGCTAGGCTGCACCCTTTCAGGGCCCACTTTACTGAAACAGGTGCTCTGTGGCCCCTGGTTGGATATGCAGGTTCACAAACAGGGAGAGATCCTGTCCAAGCCAAGAATTTTCCTGAAAGACCTAGGCTCACTAGAGCTCTCCTCCAGAGCAAAGGGGATAGAGGAGATGTATGGAGGAGTCTTTGCCTTTCCCTGTGAGTGTGGGGCTACTCCCTACGGCCCCAAGCTCAGGGATAACTGCCTCTAAGAAAGGAATGGCAAGAAGCGCTATTCTTGGAGGTTGGGACAGGGAGTTCGCAGCATGTGGGGAAAGAAAGACTTCTTCGGGGAAGAAGAGGCAACCACCGGGGGTGTGTTTGCAAGCCTCTATTTGGAAGGAACAGGTTTGCTTATACAACTCAAGACCTCCAGATCTGCTCAGAGGACTGAAGTTCCAGAGACAGGGCCATGTATCTCCCCTTCCCTTTGAGATCCTTGCAAAGACATTCCTAGCAGATCATGGGAGTGCCCATGAAGAAGCAAGCAGCGGGAGTGTGCTTGACATCACTGGCTGCCTACCTGGGCTCAGGTTCTCAAGGGGCCTTTCTCTCCTGGTAGGCCCTATGTCCCCTTTGGGAGAGGGTGGTGCCCTCTTCCCTCCACACTGCCAAAGGGTGGAGGTGGAGCAAACTCGTTCTCTCCGAGGTAAAAAAAAACAAAGACAAATTGGATGGATTTTTAAGCTCTTGCTATGCTGCACCCCTCCAGGACCCACTCGAGCAAAACAGGTGCCCTGTGGCCCCTAGGTCGGGTATGCAGGTTCACACACTGGGTGTGATCCCGTCAAAGCCAAGAATTTTCCTGACAGACCTAGGCTCACTAGAGCTCTCCTCCAGAGGAAAGGGGACAGAAAAGACGTGTGTGTGGAGGTGGCTCTGCCTTTCCAGGTCCCAATCTCAGGGATAACTGCCCCTAAGAAAGGAACTGCTGCTGCTGCTGCTGCTAAGTTGCTTCAGTCGTGTTCGACTCTGTGCGACGCCATAGACGGTAGCCCACTAGGCTCCCCCGTCCCTGGGATTCTCCAGGCAAGAACAGTAAGTGGGTTGCCATTGCCTTCTCCAATGCATGAAAGTGAAAATGAAAGTGCAGTCGCTCAGTCGCGTCCGACCCTCAGCGACCCCACGGACTGCAGCCTACCAGGCTTCTCCGTCCATAGGATTTTCTGAAAGGAACTGCAAGAAGCGCTTTTCCTGGAGGCTGGGAAAAGGAGTTCGCAGGATGTGGGGAAAGAGATCCTCCTTCGAGGAAGAATAGGCGGCCACTTGTTTTGTGTTGCAAACCTCTATTTGGAAGGAACAGGTTAGCTTATACAAAGGGAGACCTCCAGATCTGCTCAGAGGACCGAAGTTGCAGAGGCAGGTCGGTGTAATTTCCCTTCATTTTGCGATCCTTGCAAAGACATTCCTTGCTGATAGATATTCAGCAAGGGCCTTTGAGACTGTTGTTTTCTTTCCTAGGTTCAAAGATTCCTTCAGTTCCTAATATAGATATCCTAGAAATTATCTGACATCCGTGAAAATCTGATATGTCCTGGTCAAATGCTGTCAGTTATAATTTCAGTTATCATATGAAAGCATTTCAAGTCGCAGCAGTGACCAGATTACATTGTCAATTTCTATTTAATCAGGTTTTAACCATGTCTTCTATGATTTCACACTGATGCCTTTGCAGAAATACTGCTACTTCAAGATATATGGAATATACATTTTTTAAGCTTACCGATAATTTGTTTGTTTGTTTGTTTGTCTTCTGGTAAGCTGGTACCAGATGGAATTTAGTCTCCTCTCTAGGTTAAGAGAACAAAGTTTTCTTAGAATGCAATTTTTGATAACAGACTATGAGTTTCTTTACCTTTCATTGATTTATAATTGTTTTCATCATCTGTTTTTTTACTTCGGTAAAGTAAATAAGCCTTATTTAAGATTTTGGTACATGTAGGATGGACTAAGCTTTCCCCACTCTTGCAAGTTCCCTTAACCCTTCAGATTCTTCTCGTGGGACAAAGATCTCACTTTCCTCCAGAGGGACAATCCAAGCTTTTTATTAGTTGATCTGCCCCTGACATCAGAGTCAATTTGAGCATGAGTTGGCCTATAATTTAGGCATGAAACTATGACTACATAAAGAAAAGGTGACTTTATGATTCAGGGATGGCCATGATATGCCTTGCACTTCAGAGAAAATGGGTTAAAATGATTTTTTTTTCTTCAAAACTGCACAGCCAGTTCTTTCAGCATATGCAATTGAAAACATCTAGTCATTAGGTCAGTTTTCATTCCAATCCCAAAGAAAGGCAATGACAAAGAATATTCAAGCTGCTGCACAATTGCACTCATCTCACACACTAGTAAAGTAATGCTCAAAATTCTCCAAGTTCACATGAACTGTGAACTTCCAAATGTTCAAGAGGGATTTAAAACATGCAGAGAAACCAGAGATCAAACTGCCAACATCCACTGGATCATTGAAAAAGCAAGAGAGTTCAAGAAAAAAAAGACATCTATTTCTGCTTTATTGACTATGCCAAAGCCTTTGACTGTGTGGATCACAATAAACTGGGAAAAATTCTGAAAGAGATGGGAATACCAGACCACCTGACCTGTCTCTTGAGAAACCTGTATGCAGGTCAGGAAGAAACAGTTCGAACTGGACATGGAACAACAGACTGGTTCTAAATAGGAAAAGGAATATGTCAAGGCAGTGTATTGTCACCCTGCTTATTTAACTTATATGCAGAGTACATCATGAGATACACTGGGCTGGAGGAAGCACACGCTGGAATCCAGATTGCTGGGAGAAATATCAAGAATCTCAGATATGCAGATGACACCACCCTTATGGCAGAAAGTGAAGAAGAACTAAAGAGTCTCCTGATGAAAGTGAAAGAGGAGAGTGAAAAAGTTAGCTTAAAGCTCAGCATTCAGAAAACTAAAATCATTGCATCCAGTCTCATCACTTCATGGCAAATAGATGGGAAAACATTGGAAACAGCAGCAGACTATTTTGGGGGGCTTGGAAATCACTGCAGGTGATGGCTGCCTCCATGAACTTAAAACATATTTATGACTTGGAAGAAAAGTGATGACCAAACTAGACAGCATATTAAAAAGCCGAGACGTTGCTTTGCCAACAAAGATCCATCCAGTCAAGGCTATGGTTTTTCCATATGTCATGGATGGATATGAAAGATGTACTATAAAGAAAGTGACAGCTGAAAATTGGATGCTTTTGAACTGTGGTGTTGGAGAAGATGCTTGTAGGTCGCTTAGACTACAAGGAGACGCAACCACTCCATCCTAAAGGAAATCAGGTCTGAATATAGATTGGAAGGACTAATACTGAACCTGAAACTCCAATACTTTGGCCACTTGATGTGAAGAGCTGACTCACTTGGAAGTTGCTTTGATTTGCCTGTGAGTGTGGGAGCCCTCCCTGGGCAAAGGGCCTCAGGGGTCATTGCCACTGAATCACGACCTCCAAGCAAGCGCATTCCAGCTGTGTGACATTCAGGAAGCAGGAGACTGGGAAAACTATCTTCCTTAGAGGAAGGAAAGTCATCCACAGAGAGTGTGTTTTCAGGCCTCTCTTTGCAGCAAGTGTTTTGCTTCTCAGACATCAGAGCTGCAGGCTTGCTCTGAGGGCCTCAATTGCAGAGTCAGGGCTGTGTGTCTCACTGCACTTTCCAAGCATTGCAGACACATTCCTAGGTTGGAGCAGTGCTTCCCATGAGAAAGAAGCCTCGGGAGTGTGTCTGAGCGGGCTGAGTGCCATGCTAGGGTCACCTAGTCGAGGGCACCTTGCACATCCAATGGGCCCCAGGCGAGTAGCTATGGACCGGCCCTTCGGTTGAGATATCCCAAAGCAGGGAACAAAGCTAGCTCTGTCCGAAGGAGGAAAACAGCAATGGGATGGATTTTCAAGCAGTTGCTAAGTCACACCACGTTAGGGCTCCCCGGGAAAGAAATGCGAATTTTGGCCTCTAGGCCCAGTATCCAGATGTGTGCACAGGATATTTTCCCCACAGGATCCAAGAATGTTCCAGACAGACCTAAGCTCACTAGCTCTCTCCTGCAGAGGAAATGAAATATTGTTGCTGAACCACGAAAAGATGCTGGGATTCTTGGCTTATGGAGGAGAAGAATTCAATCCAGGGCCCAAGACGAGGCTTGATTGCTCAGAGCTTTTGTGCAATAGAGTTTTATTAAAGGATAAAGGAGATAGAGAAAGCTTCTGACAGAGACATCACAAGGGGCAGAAAGCGTACCCCCTTGCTAGTGTTAGTAATGGAGTTATATACTCTCCAATAAGTTATGACAACGAACAAAAGAATGTCTGGAGGTTGTAAAGACTCACTAGACCTACTCCCATAATTGACATTTTAAGATAACAGGATTAGCCAGAAGGTTTTTTCCAGAGACCGTCCTCAAGAAGGATGCATGATTGTTATATAATCCTAAGGAATGTAGAGGGAAAAACAGTTTGTCCTTTCTTCCTCCTTGAGAATTCTAGACCCCTCTCTCCTTGGGGACCCTTGAACTTCTTAGAAACCTGCCTTGGCAATGACTCTCTCAGAAACATGATTGAACAGCCGTTTGGAGCTTCCTTTGACTTTCCCTGGGAGGGAGGGAGCCCTCCCTGAGCACAGGGCCTCAGGGGCCATGGCCAATGAAAAAGAATCTCCCAGCAAGTGCTTTTCAGCCCTGTGTGACTCTCAGCCCACAGGAGGCTGAGAAAACTCTCTTCCTTGGAGGAAGGAAAGGCAGCCCAAGAGTGTGTTTTCAGGCCTGTATCTTGCAGCAAGTGTTTGGCTTGTTAGACAGAAGACCTGCAGGCCTGTTCCAACAGACTCAATTCCAGAATCAGGGCCTTGTGTCTCCCTGCAGTTTCCTGGCCTTGCAAACACATTCCTAGGTGAGAGCAGTCCTGCCCATGGGGACTGCTGCGGGAGTGTGTCTGAGGGGGGCCAGGTGTCATGCTGGGGTCACCTGGTCGAGGGCACCTTGCACTTCCAATGGACCCCAGGCAAGGAGTTGCAGGCCACCACCTTGCTTCTGAAATCCCAAAATGGGGAGCAAAGCTCGCTCTGTCAGAGGGAAGAAAACAGCAACAGGATGGATTTTCAAGCAGTTGCTAGGCTGTACTGCGTTAGGGCTCCAAGGAAGGAAAATGCGAATTTTAGCCCCTACGACTGGTATCCAGGTGGGCTCCCAGGATGATTTCCCCGCAGGATCCAAGAACGTTCCAGACAGACCTGGGCTCACTAGCTCCCTCCTGCAGAGGAAACATGAGAGAACAGCTGTTTGGAGGTTGCTTTGACTTCCCCTGGGAGGGTAGGATCCCTCCCTGGGTGCAGGGCCTCAGGGGCCATTGCCGCTGAGAAATGCCCTCTAAGCCAGACCTTTGCAGCCTTGTATGACTCAGCACGGAGGAGACTGGAAAAGCTCTCTTCCTTGGAGGAAGGAAAGGCAGCCCCAGAGAGTGTGTTTTCACACCTGTATCTTGCAGCAAGTGTTTGGCGTCTCAGACGTCAGACCTCCAGGCCTGCTCCAACGGCCTCAGTTCCAGAGTCAGGGCCATGTGTCTCCCTGCATTTTGTGAGCCTTGGGAACACATTCCTAGGTCAGAACAGTCCTGCCCATGGGGAAGGAGGCTGCGGGAGTGTGTCTGAGGGGGTCGGGTGCCATGCTGGGGTCCAAAAGACCCGGTACCTCCAATAGACCCCAGGACAACAGCGGTGGGGCTCCCCCTGGCTTCCGAAATGCCAAAGCGAGAAGCAAAGCTAGCTCTATCAGAAGGAAGAAAATAGCAATGGGATGGATGTTCAGGCTGTTACTGGGCCGCACCACTTCAGGGTCCCCCCCGAGAGGAACAGGCGCCCTGTGGCCCCTAGGTCCGATATGCAGGTTAACACACAGGGTGTGTCCCCATAGGAGCCAAGAATTTTCCTGACAGACCTAGGCTCACTAGAGCTCTCCCACCGGGCAAAAGGGGTAGAACAGACTGTGGATGTGACTCTGCCTTTCCCAGCGAGCATGGGGCCCTCCCTACGGCCCCGGGCTCCAGGGAAAATTGTCCCTGAAAAATGACCTCTAAGAAGCGCTTTTCCAGCAGGCTGGGATGCAGAGTTCACAGGATGCGGGGAAAGTGATTGTCCTTCAGGGAAGAAGAGGCAGCCACCCAGTGTGTGTTTGCAAGCCTGTATTTGGAAGAAACTGGTTAGCTCCTTCAAGGGGAGACCTCCAGGTCTGCTCAGAGGACCGAAATTCCAGAGGCAGCACCATGCATCTCCCCTGTCCTTTCTGAGCCTTGGAAAGACATTTCTAGCTTATAGCGGTATTGCTCATGAAGAAGCAGGATGCAGGAATGTGTCAGACATGACTGGGTGCTTTCCTGGGTTCAGCTCCGTGAGGGGCCTTTCCACTCAAAGTAGGTCCCATGCCTCCTTGGGGAGGAAGTGGGGCCCGCTTGCCTCCAAATTGCCAAAGGCTGGAACAAAGCTAGTTCTATCAGAGGTAAGAAAAGAGCAATTGGATGGATGTGGAAGCTGTTGCTGGGCCGCACTGCTTCAGGCCCCCCACCCCTCCGCCCCCGAGAGAAACAGGCGCCCTGTGGCCCCTAGGTCCTGGATGCAGTTTCACACATAGAATGTGTCCCCATAGGA
Source organism: Capra hircus (assembly GCF_001704415.2). Lineage (NCBI taxonomy): Eukaryota > Metazoa > Chordata > Mammalia > Artiodactyla > Bovidae > Capra > Capra hircus. The sequence continues at coordinate 19,935 of NW_017191668.1, forward strand.
GCCAAGAATTTTCCTGACAGACCTAGGCTCACTAGAGCTCTCCTACAGAGCAAAGGGGATGGGACAGATGTGTGGCTGTGGCTCTGCCTTTCCCTGGGAGTGTGGAGCCGCTCCCTATGGCCCCGGGCTCCAGGGGAAATTGCCCCTGAATAATGACCTCCAAGAAGCGCTTTTCCAACTGGCTGAGACGTGGAGTTCTCAGGATGCAGGGAAAGCGAGTGTCCTTCGGGGAAGCAAAGGCAGTCACCTGTTATCATGACTTACTAGAATAGTAGGTACCTTCTCCGGTTGGGCAGAGGCCTTCCCTACCTGATCTGAAAAAGAAAATGAAGTAGCTCGCTGATTTGAGAAATAATTCCCAGACTTGGGTTTCCAACCAGTATAGAATCCGACAATGGCCCTGTCTTTGTAGCCGCGTTAATTAACAGGTATGTGAAGCTCTAAATATCAGTGGAAATTACATACAGCATATAGGCCCCAGTGTTCTGGAATGGTGGAAAGAAACAACCAAACTCTTGAAGAGACACTTTCAAAATGGATCATAGAGACTGACTGTACATGGATGGGCTTGCTTCCGGCAGACTTACTCATATTACGGGTAACCGCACGTTCCCACAGTTGTTGTCCTTATGAAATTTTCTATGGGAGACCCCCTCCCACAGTGAGGCAGGTGTTAGCAGATTTACCACAAGTAAGGGGGTGGGATTTCACAGCAGATGGAACAATTAGGTAAGGTAATAAATCAGGTAACTAAGTTTGTATAAAAAAGAATCTCATTCCCCCTTGAGGAACAGATTCATGAATTTGTGCTCAGTGATCAGGTGTGGCTCAATGACTGGAAACACAATTCCTTGGCCTGACATTGGAAAGGTCCTTATACTGTTGTTTTAGCCACAATTCTGAAAGAGATGGGAATACCAGACCACCTAACCTGCCTCTTGAGAAATCTGGATGAAGGTCAGGAAGCAACAGTTAGAGCAGGACATGGAACAACAGACTGGTTCCAAAAAGGAAAAGGAGTATGTCAAGGCTGTATATTGTCACCCTGTTTATTTAACTTATATGCAGAGTACATCATGAAACATGCTGGGATGGAAGATACATGAGCTGGAATGAAGATTGCCGGTAGAAATATCAATAAACTAAGATATGCAGATGACACCACCATTATGGCAGAACGTGAAGAGGAACGGGTATGTCGGGGAACTTCTTGAGTTGCAGCAAGGGTGTGAAGGACCCTTTGGAAGTTCCAGAGGTTAGGTGTGGTTAGTCTCGAGATGCCTCAGCAGAAATGGGCCTCATGTCGCCTGGAAAGGAGAGGCTCCTGGATATTCCCAAGTTTCAACAGGTGCTCTCGGAGTTACGATGGGGACTTCAGGGACCCGCTCTGGCGGCCGCAGGAAATGCCAGTCATCATGCGTGTTGCTAGGGGCCTCTTGTGATTCCTCTCCCGTCGATGCCGGGGCCTAAGACCTTGTGTGGAGTCGGGGCCGGGAGCTGAGGATTCCTCTCCAGTGCTGACATGGATTTTGGGGTACTTCTGGAGTCTCCACAAGGGAGTCAGGCCTCGTCTCGAGTGGGGGCATGAGCGTGCCCTTTCCTCCCATGCTGT
>NW_017191669.1:0-10673 GCF_001704415.2 Capra hircus
CGTTGCATCTCAAGAGGAGTCGCTCTCCAAAGCAGGAACGGAAAGGCGAGAGGAACTCCAGGGTCGTGCCACCATTCCCAGAGTCCCCAGATGTCTCAGTCCATTCCAGGGAAACGTGTTTCCCTGCACAGCCTCGACTTTCAAGCCGAGGATCGACTAACACCACGGTGGCATGAAGGACAGCCCTGTGGGAAAGCCTCGTGGGAACGCCTCGTCTGAAAGCCTCGTGGGAAAGCCTCGAGGGAAAGCCACAGATCCCTTGATCCACGTGAAGGGAAGCGTGACACTGCTGCTACAGCTCGGGAGGAAAGCGCTCGTGCATGCCCCCACTCGAGACGAGGACTGACTCCACTGGAGAGACTCCAGAAGTACCCCAAGATCCATGTCAGCACTGGAGAGGAATGCTCAGGTTCCGGCACCGAATCCACACTAGATCTTAGGCCCCAGTATCGACGGGAGAGGAATCCCGAGAGGCCCCGAGCAACTTGCATGGGACTGGCCTTTCCTGAGGCCACCAGAGCGGGTCCCTGAGGTCCCCATCGTAAGTCGAGAGCACCTGCAACAAATCGAAAAAATCCAGGAGGTTCTACCCTCCAGGCGAGATGAGGCCCATTTCCGCTGAGGCGTCTCGAGGCTAAACACATCCAACACCTGGAACTTCCAAAGGGTCCTTCACACCCTTGCTGCAAATCAAGAAGTTCCCCGATACCCGTTTCCACTCGAGAGGAAGCACGAGAGTCCCGCCCACATCCAGAGGAACCCGGTTTCCCCTCCTAGCTCGAGAGGAGAGTTCCTTTCCCTGCGTGGTCGGGAAAGAATTCGAAGGGTTTCCGTCGCAACTCAAGAGGAGGTGCTCTCCACAGGAAAGGCAGAGGACTCCAGGGTCGTGCCACCATTCCCAGAGTCCCCAGATGTCTCAGTCCATTCCAGGGAAACCTGTTTTCCCTGCACTGCCTCGACGTTCAAGCCGAGGATCGACTCACACCACGGTGGCACGTGGGACATCCCTGTGGGAAAGCCTAGTGGTAAAGCCTCGAGGGAAAGCCACAGATCCCTTGATCACGGGAAGGTAAGCGCGACACTGCTGCTACAGCTCGGGAGGAAAGCGCACGTGCATGCCCCCACTCGACACGAGGACTGACTCCCCTGTGGAGACTCCAGAAGTACCCAAGATCCATGTCAGCACTGGGAGGAATCCTCAGGTTCGGCAACGACTCCACACAAGGTCTTAGGCCCCGGCATCGACGGAGAGTAATCCCGAGAGGCCCCCGTGCAACTCCCATGGGGACTGGCCTTTCCTGAGGCCACCAGAGCGGGTCCCTGAGGTCCCCATTATAATACGAGAGCACCTGCCCCAACTCGAGAATATCCAGGAGGTTCTTCCCTCCAGGCGAGATGAGGCCCATTTCCGCTGAGGGGTCCCGAGGCTAATCACATCTAACATCTGGGACTTCCAAAGGGTCCTTCACACCCTTGCTGCAACTCAAGATGTTCCCGACATACCCGTCTCCACTGGAGAGGAAGCACGAGAGTCCCGCCCACATCCAGAGGAGCCCCGTTTCCGGCTCCTAGCTCAAGAGGAGGGATCCTTTCCCTGCGTGTTCGGGAAAGAATTCCCGGCGTTCCCGTCGCATCTCAAGAGGAGGCGCTCTCCACAGGAAAGGCGAGAGGAACTCCAGGGTCGTGCCACCATTCCCAGAGTCCCCCAGATGTCTCAGTCCATTCAAGGGAAACCAGTTTTCCCTGCACTGCCTCGACTTTCAAGCCGAGGATCGACTCACACCACGGTGGCACGTGGGACAGCCCTGTGGGAAAGCCTCGTGGGAAAGCCTCTAGGGAAAGCCACAGATCCCTTGATCCACGCGAAGGGAAGTGTGACACTGCTGCTACAGCTCGGGAGGAAAGCGCACGTGCATGCCCCCACTCGAAACGAGGACTGACTCCCCTGGGGAGACTCCAGAAGTACCCGAAGATCCATGTCAGCACTGGAGAGGAATCCTCAGGTTCCGGCACCGACTCCACACAATGTCTTAGGCACCGGCATCGACGGGAGAGGAATCCCGAGAGGCACCTGAGCAACTCCATGGGGACTGGCCTTTCCTGAGGCCACCAGAGCGGGTCCCTGAGGTCCCCATTATAATTCGAGAGCACCTGCCGCAACTCGAGAAAATCCAGGAGGTTCTCCCCTCCAGGCGAGATGAAGCCCATTTCCGCTGAGGGGTCTGGAGGCTAATCACATCTAATATCTGGAACTTCCAAAGGGTCTTTCACACCCTTGTTGCAACTCAAGATGTTCCCCGACATACCCGTCTCCAATCGAGAGGAAGCACGAGAATCTCGCCCGCATCCAAAGGACCCCCGTTTCCGACTCCAAGCTCGAGAGGAGGGACCCTTTCCCTGCGTGTTCGGGAAAGAATTCCCGGCGTTCCCGTCGCATCTCAAGAGGAGGCGCTCTCCACAGGAAAGGCGAGAGGAACTCCACGGTCATGCCACCATTCCCAGAGTCCCCCAGATGTCTCAGTCCTTTCCAGGGAAACCTGCTTTCCCTGCACTGCCTCGACTTTCATACCGAGGATCGACTCACACCACGGTGGCACGTGGGTCAGCCCTGTGGGAAAGCCTCGTGGGAAAGCCTCAAGGGAAAGCCTCGAGGGAAAGCCACAGATCCCTTGTTCCACGCGAAGGGAAGGGTGACACTGCCGCTACAACTCCGGAGGAAAGCGCACGTGCATGCCCCCACTCAAGACGAGGGACTGACGCCCCTGGCGAGACTCCAGAAGTACCCCAAGATCCATGTCAGCACTGGAGAGGAATCCTCAGGTTCCGGTGGCTAACTCCACACAAGGTCTTATGCCCTGGCATCAACGGGTGCGGAATCCCGGGGAGGCCCTTGAGCAACTCGCATGGGGACTGGCCCTTTCCTGAGGCCACCAGAGCGGGTCCCTGAGGTCCCCGTGGAAAGTCGAGAGGCACCTGCCGCAAATCGAGAAAATCCAGGAGGTTCTCCCCTCCAGCGGAGATGAGGCCCCATTTCCGCTGAGGCGTCTCCAGGCAAATCACACCTAACCTCTGGAACTTCCAAAGGGTCCTTTACACCCTTGATGCAACACAAGAAGTTCCCCGACATACCCGTCTCCACTCGAGAGGAAGCATGAGAGTCCCGCCCACATCCAAAGGAGCCCCGGTTTCCGCCTCCTACCTCGGAGAGGAGGCATCCTTTCGCTGCGTGTTCGGGAAAGAATTCCCGGCGTTCCCGGTCGGCATCTCAAGAGGAGGCGCTCTCCACAGGAAGGGCGAGAGGAACTCCAGGGTCTTGCCATCATTCCCAGAGACACCAGATGTCTCCGTCCATTCCAGGGAAACCTGATTTCCCTGCACTGCCTCGACTTTCAAGTCGAGGATCAACTCACACCACGGTGGCACGTGGGACAGCCCTGTGGGATAGCCTCGTGGGAAAGCCTCGTGGGAAAGTTTCGTGGGAAAGCCTCGAGGGACAGCCACAGATCCCTTGATCCACGGGAAGGGAAGCGCGACACTGCTGCTACAGCTCGGGACGAAAGCGCACGTGCATGCCCCACTTCCAGACGAGGACTGACTCCCCTGGGGAGACTCCAGAAGTACCCCAAGATCCATGTCAGCACTGGAGAGGAATGCTCCGTTTCTGGCACCGACTCCACACAAGATCTTAGGCCCGGCATGGACGGGAGAGGAATCTCTAGAGGCCCCGAGCAACTTGCTTGGGGACTGGCCTTTCCTGAGGCCACCAGAGCAGGTCCCTGAGGTCCCCGACATAAGTCGAGAGCACCTGCTGCAACTCGAGAAAATCCAGGAGGTTCCCCCCGTCTAGGCGAAATGAGGCCCATTTCCGCTGAGGCGTCTCGAGGCTAATCACACCTAACCTTTAGAACTTCCAAAGAGTCATCCACACCCTTGCTGCAAATCAAGAAGTTCCCCGACATACCCGTCTCCACTCGAGTGGAAGCACGAGAGTTCTGCCCACATCCAGAGTAGCCCCGTTTCCGGCTTCTAGCTCGAGAGGAGGGATCCTTTCCCTGCGTGGTCGGGAAAGAATTCCCGCGTTCCCGTCGCATCTCAAGAGGAGGCTGCTCTCCACAGGAAAGGCGAGAGGAACTCCAGGGTCGTGCCACCATTCCCAGAGTCCCCCAGATGTCTCAGTCCATTCCAGGGAAACCTGTTTTCCGTGCACTGCCTCGACTTTCCAGCCGAGGATCGACTCATACCACGGTGGCAGGTGGGAGAGCCCTGTGAGAAAGCCTCCTGGGAAAGGCTCGTGGGAAAGCCTCAATTGAAAGCCACAGATCCCTTGATCCACGCGAAGGGAAGAGCGCCACTGCTGCTACAGCTCGGGAGGAAAGCGCACGTGCGTGCCCCCACTCGAGACGAGGACTGACTCCCCTGGAAGACTCCAGAAGGTCCTTCACACCCTGCTGCAACTCAAGAAGTTCCCCGACATACCACTCTCCACTCGAGAGGAAGCACGAGAGTTCCCCCCCACATCCTGAGGAGCCCCGTTTCCACCTCCTAGCTCGAGAGGAGGGATCCTTTCCCTGCGAGGTCGGGATAGAATTCCCTGCGTTCCCGTCGCATCTCAAGCGGAGGCGCTCTCCACAGGAAAGGCGAGAGGATTTCCAGGGTCATGCCACCATTCCCAGAGACCCCCAGATATCTCAGTCCATTCCAGGGAAACCTGTTTTCCCTGCACTGCCTCGACTTTCAAGAGGAGGATTGACTCACACCACGGTAGCACGTGGGACAGCCCTGTGGGAAAGCCTCGTGGGAAAGCCTCGTGGGAAAACCTCAAGGGAAAGCCTCGAGGGAAAGCCACAGATTCCCTTGATCCACGCCAGGGGAAGCGCGAAACTGCTGCTACAGCTCGGGAGGAAAGCGCACGTGCATGCCCCCACTCGAGACAAGGACTGACTCCCCTGGGGAGACTGCAGAAGTACCCCAAGATCCATGTCAGCACTGGAGACGAATCCTCAGGTTTCGGTACCGACTCCACACAAGGTCTTAGGCCCTGGCATCGAAGGGAGAGGAATCCCAAGAGGCCCCCGAGCAACTCGCATGGGGACTGGCCTTTCCTGAGGCCACCAGAGCGGGTCCCTGAGGTTCCCGTCATAAGTCGAGGGCACCTGCCGCAACTCGAGAAAATCCAGGAGGTTCTCCCGTCCAGGTGAGATGAGGCCCATTTCCGCTGAGGCGTCTCGAGGCTAATCACACCTAACCTCTGGAACTTCCAAAGGGTCCTTCACACCCTTGCTGCAACTCAGGAAATTCCCCCGACATACCCGTGTCTACTCGAGAGGAAGCACGAGAGTTCTGCCCACATCCAGAGGAGCCCCGTTTCCGCCTCCTAGCTCGAGAGGAGGAATCCTTTCCCTGCGTGGACGGGAAAGAATTCCCGGCGTTCCCGTCGCATTTCAAGAGGAGGCGCTCTCCACAGGAGGGCGAGAGGAACTCCAGGGTCGTGCCACCTTTCCCAGAGTCCCCCAGATGTCTCAGTCCATTCGAGGGAAACCTGTTTTCCTTGCACTGCCTCGACTTTCAAGCCGAGGATTGACTCACACCACGGTGGCACGTGGGACAGCCCTGTGGGAAAGCCTCGTGGGAAAGCCTCATGGGAAAGCCTCGAGGGAAAGCCACAGATCGCATGATCCACGCAAAGGGAAGCGTGACACTGCTGCTACAGCTCGGGAGGAAAGCGCACGTGCATGCCCCCACTCGAGACGAGGACTGACTCCCCTGGGAGACTCCAGAAGTACCCCAAGATCCATGTCAGCACTGGAGAGGAATCCTCAGGTTCCGTCACCGACTCCACACAAGGTCTTAGGCCCCGGCATCGACAGGAGAGTAATCCCAAGAGGCCCCCGAGCAACGCACATGGGGACTGGCCTTTCTTGAAGCCACCAGTCTGGTCCTGAGGTCCCCGTCGTAAGTCGAGAGCACCTGCCGCAACTCGAGAAAATCCAGGAGGTTCTCCCCTCCAGGCGAGATGAGGCCCATTTCCGCTGAGGCGTCTCGAGGCTAATCACATCTAACCTCTGGAACTTCCAAGGGGTCTTTCACAACCTTGCTGCAACTCAAGAAGTTCCCCGACATACCCGTCTCCACTCGAGAGGAAGCACGAGTGCCCCGCCCTCATCCAGAGGGGCCCCGTTTCTGCCTCCTAGCTCGAGAGGAGGGATCCTTTCCCTGCGTGGTCGGGAAAAAATTCCCTGGCGTTCCCAGACGCATCTCAAGTGGAGGCGCTCTCCATAGGAAAGGCGAGAGGAACTCCAGGGTCGTGCCACCATTCAACGAGTCCCCCAGATGTCTCAGTCCATTCCAGGGAAACCTGTTTTCCCAGCACTGCCTTCGACTTTCATGCCGAGGATCGACTCACACCACGGTGACACGTGGGACAGCCCTGTGGGAAAGCCTCGTGGGACAGCCTCGAGGGAAAGCCACAGATCCCTTGATCCACGCGACGGGAAAGCGTGACACTGCTGCTACAGCAAGGGAGGAAAGCGCACGTGCATGCCCCTACTCGACACGAGAACTGACTCCCCTGGGGAGAATCCAGAAATACCCCAAGATGCCATGTCAGCCCTGGAGAGGAATCCTCAGGTTCCTGGCCCCGACTCCACAGAAGGTCTTAGGCCCTGGCATCGACGGGAGAGGAACAGCGACAGACCCTCTAGCAACTCGCATGGGGACTGGCCTTTCCTGAGGTCACCAGAGTGGGTCCATGAGGTCCCCGTCGTAAGTCAAGAGCACCTGCCGCAACTCGGTAAAATCCAGGAGGTTCTCCCCTTGCAGGCGAGATGAGGCCCGTTTCCACTGAGGTGTCTCGAGGCTAATCACACTTGACCTCTGGAACTCCTGACCTCTGTTTTCCCATCTATTTGCCATGAAGTGATGAGACTGGGATGCAATGATTTTAGTTTTCTGAATGCTGAGCTTTAAGCCTAACTTTTTCGACATCTCCTCTTTCACTTTCATCTGGAGACTCTTTAGTTCTTCTTCCACTTTCTGCCATAAGGGTGGTGTCATCTGCATATCTGAGATTATTGATATTTCTCCCAGCAATCTGGATTCCAGCATGTGCTTCCTCCAGCCCAGTGTTTCTCATGATGTAGTTTGCATATAAGTTAAATAAGCAGGGTGACAATATAGAGCCTTGACATATTCCTTTTCCTAGTTAGAACCAGTCTGTTGTTCCATGTCCAGTTCGAACTGTTTCTTCCTGACCTGCATACAGGTTTCTCAAGAGACAGGTCAGGTGGTCTGGTATTCCCATCTCTTTCAGAATTTTTCCCAGTTTATTGTGATCCACACAGTCAAAGGCTTTGGCATAGTCAATAAAGCAGAAATAGATGTCTTTTTTTCTGGAACTCTCTTGCTTTTTCAATGATCCAGTGGATGTTGGCAGTTTGATCTCTGGTTTCTCTGCATGTTTTAAATCCCTCTTGAACATTTGGAAGTTCACAGTTCATGTGAACTTGGAGAATTTTGAGCATTACTTTACTAGTGTGTGAGATGAGTGCAATTGTGCAGCAGCTTGAATATTCTTTGTCATTGCCTTTCTTTGGGATTGGAATGAAAACTGACCTAATGACTAGATGTTTTCAATTGCATATGCTGAAAGAACTGGCTGTGCAGTTTTGAAGAAAAAAAAATCATTTTAACCCATTTTCTCTGAAGTGCAAGGCATATCATGGCCATCCCTGAATCATAAAGTCACCTTTTCTTTATGTAGTCATAGTTTCATGCCTAAATTATAGGCCAACTCGTGCTCAAATGGACTCTGATGTCAGGGGCAGATCAACTAATAAAAAGCTTGGATTGTCCCTCTGGAGGAAAGTGAGATCTTTGGTCCCACGAGAAGAATCTGAAGGGTTAAGGGAACTTGCAAGAGTGGGGAAAGCTTAGTCCATCCTACATGTACCAAAATCTTAAATAAGGCTTATTTACTTTACCGAAGTAAAAAAACAGATGATGAAAACAATTATAAATCAATGAAAGGTAAAGAAATCCATAGTCTGTTATCAAAAATTGCATTCTAAGAAAACTTTGTTCTCTTAACCTAGAGAGGAGACTAAATTCCATCTGGTACCAGCTTACCAGAAGACAAACAAACAAACAAACAAATTATCGGTAAGCTTAAAAAAAGTATATTCCATATATCTTGAAGTAGCAGTATTTCTGCAAAGGCATCAGTGTGAAACCATAGAGGACATGGTTAAAACCTGATTAAATAGAAATTGACAATGTAATCTGGTCACTGCTGCGACTTGAAATGCTTTAATATGATAACTGGAATTATAACTGACAGCATTTGACCAGGACATATCAGATTTTCACGGATGTCAGATAATTTCTAGGATATCTATATTAGGAACTGAAGGAATCTTTGAACCTAGGAAAGAAAACAACAGTCTCAAAGGCCCTTGCTGAATCATCTATCAGCAAGGAATGTCTTTGCAAGGATCGCAAAGTGAAGGGAAAATACACCGACCTGCCTCTGCAACTTTGGTCCTCTGAGCAGATCTGGAGGTCTCCCTTTGTATAAGCTAACCTGTTCCTTCCAAATAGAGGTTTGCAACACAAAACAAGTGGCCGCCTATTCTTCCTCGAAGGAGGCTCTCTTTCCCCACATCCTGCGAACTCCCTTTCCCAGCCTCCTGGAAAAGCGCTTCTTGCAGTTCCTTTCAGAAAATCCTATGGACGGAGAAGCCTGGTAGGCTGCAGTCCGTGGGGTCGCTGAGGGTCGGACGCGACTGAGCGACTGCACTTTCATTTTCACTTTCATGCATTGGAGAAGGCAATGGCAACCCACTTACTGTTCTTGCCTGGAGAATCCCAGGGACGGGGAGCCTAGTGGGCTACCGTCTATGGCGTCGCACAGAGTCGAACACGACTGAAGCAACTTAGCAGCAGCAGCAGCAGCAGTTCCTTTCTTAGGGGCAGTTATCCCTGAGATTGGGACCTGGAAAGGCAGAGCCACCTCCACACACACGTCTTTTCTGTCCCCTTTCCTCTGGAGGAGAGCTCTAGTGAGCCTAGGTCTGTCAGGAAAATTCTTGGCTTTGACGGGATCCCACCCAGTGTGTGAACCTGCATACCCGACCTAGGGGCCACAGGCACCTGTTTTGCTCGAGTGGGTCCTGGAGGGGTGCAGCATAGCAAGAGCTTAAAAATCCATCCAATTTGTTTTTTTTTTTTTCCTCGGAGAGAACGAGTTTGCTCCACCTCCACCCTTTGGCAGTGTGGAGGGAAGAGGGCACCACCCTCTCCCAAAGGGGACATAGGGCCTACCAGGAGAGAAAGGCCCTTGAGGAGCTGAGCCCAGGTAGGCAGCCAGTGATGTCAAGCACACTCCCGCTGCTTGCTTCTTCATGGGCACTCCGATCTGCTAGGAATGTCTTTGCAAGGATCTCAAAGGGAAGGGGAGATACATGGCCCTGTCTCTGGAACTTCAGTCCTCTGAGCAGATCTGGAGGTCTTGAGATGTATAAGCAAACCTGTTCCTTCCAAATAGAGGCTTGCAAACACACCCCGGTGGTTGCCTCTTCTTCCCCGAAGAAGTCTTTCTTTCCCCACATGCTGCGAACTCCCTGTCCCAACCTCCAAGAATAGCGCTTCTTGCCATTCCTTTCTTAGAGGCAGTTATCCCTGAGCTTGGGCCGTAGGGAGTAGCCCCACACTCACAGGGAAAGGCAAAGACTCCTCCATACATCTCCTCTATCCCCTTTGCTCTGGAGGAGAGCTCTAGTGAGCCTAGGTCTTTCAGGAAAATTCTTGGCTTGGACAGGATCTCACCCTGTTTGTGAACCTGCATACCCAACCAGGGGCCACAGAGCACCTGTTTCAGTAAAGTGGGCCCTGAAAGGGTGCAGCCTAGCAAGAGCTTGAAAATCCAATCAATTGCTGTTTTTGTACCTCTGACAGAGCGAGCTTGGCTCCACCCTTTGGCAGTGAGGAGAAAAGAGGCATGACACCCTCCCAAGGGGACATGGGGCCTACTTCGAGAGGAAAGGCCCCTTGTGGAGCTGAGGCCAGGAAGGCACACAGTCGTGTCAAACACACTCCCACTGCTTGCTTCTTCAGGGGCACTCCCGCTATCAGCTAGGAATGTCTTTGCAATGATCACAAAGGGGGAAGGGGAGATACAGGGCCCAAGTGCTTCTGGACCTCCGGTGCTCTGAGCAAATCTCGAGGTCAAGTCCCAAGTTGTTCAAGGTTCAAGGTCAAGTTCAAGTTCAAGTTCAAGTTCAAGTTCAAGGTCAAGTTTCAAGTTCAAGTCAAGATCAAGTTCAAGTTCAAGTTCAAGTCAAGTTCAAGTTCAAGTCAAGGTCAAGTTCAGTCAAGTCAAGGTCAAGGTCAAGTTCAAAGTGAAGTTCAAGGTCAAGGTCAAGTTCAAAGTTTAAGTTCAAGGTCAAGGACAAGTTCAAGTTGAAGTTCAAGGTCAAGTTCAAGTTCAAGTTCAAGGTCAAGTTCAAGTCAAGTCAAGGTTCAAGTTCAAGTTCAAGTCAAGTCAAGTCAAGTTCAAGTTCAAGTTCAAGTTCAAGTTCAAGTCAAGTTCAAGTCAAGTCAAGTTCAAGGTTCAAGTTCAGTTCAAGGTCAAGGTCAAGCCAAGTTCAAGTTCAAGTTCAAGGTCAAGGTCAAGTTCA
>NW_017191670.1:0-10672 GCF_001704415.2 Capra hircus
AGACGGGTATGTCGGGGAAACTTCTTGAGTTGCAGCAAGGGTGTGAAGGACCCTTTGGAAGTTCCAGATGTTAGATGTGATTAGCCTCCAGACGCCTCAGCGGAAATGGGCCTCATCTCGCCTGGAGGGGAGAACCTCCTGGATTTCCTCGAGTTGCGGCAGGTGCTCTCGACTTACGACAGGGACCTCACGGGACCCGCTCTGGTGCCTCAGGAAAGGCCAGTCCGCCCTTGCGAGTTGCTCGGGGGCCCTCTCGGGATTGCTCTCCCGTGATGCCGGGCCTAAGACTTGTGTGGAGTCGGTCCGGAACCTGAGGATTCCTCTCCCAGTGCTGACATGGATCTTGGGTACTTCTGGAGTCTCCCCAGGGGAGTCAGTCCTCGTCTCGAGTGGGGCATGCACGTGCCTTTTCCTCCCGAGCTGTAGCAGCAGTGTCACGCTTCCCTTCGCGTGGATCAAGGGATCTGTGGCTTCCTCGGCTTCCACGAGGCTTTCCCACGAGGCTTTCCCACAGGGCTGTCCCACGTGCCACCGTGGTGTGAGTCGATCCTCGGCTTGAAAGTCGAGGCAGTGCAGGGAAAACAGGTTTCCCTGGAATGGACTGAGACATCTGGGGGACTCTGGGAATGGTGGCACGACCCTGGAGTTCCTCTCGCCTTTCCTTGTGGAGAGCGCCTCCTCTTGAGATGCGACGGGAACGCGGGGAATTCTTTCCCCACCTCGCAGGGAAAGGATCCCACCTCTCGAGCTAGGAGGCGGAAACGGGGCTCCTCTGGATGTGGCCGGGACTCTCGTGCTTCCTCTCGAGTGGAGACGGGTATGTCGGGGAACTTTTTGAGTTGCAGCAAGGGTGTGAAGGACCCTTTGGAAGTTGCAGATGTTAGATGTGATTAGCCTCCAGACGCCTCAGCGGAAATGGGCCTCATCTCGCCTGGAGGGGAGAACCTCCTGCATTTTCTCGAGTTGCGGCAGGTGCTCTCGACTTACAACAGGGACCTCAGGGACCCGCTCTGGTGGCCTCTGGAAAGGCCAGTCCGCCTGCGAGTTGCTCGGGGGACTCTCGGGATTCCTCTCCCGTCGATGCCGGTGCCTAAGACCTTGTGTGGAGTCGGTGCCGGAACCTGAGGATTCCTCTCCAGTGCTGACATGGATCTTGGGGAACTTCTGGAGTCTCCCCAGGGGAGTCAGACCTCATCTCGATTGGGGCCATGCACGTGCGCTTTCCTCCCTAGCTGTAGCAGCAGTGTTGCGCTTCCCTTCGCGTGGATCAAGGGATCTGTGGCTTTCCGTCGAGGCTTTCTTTCGAGGCTTTCCCACAGGGCTGTCCCACGTGCCACCGTGGTGTGAGTTGATCCTCGGCTTGAAAGTCGAGGCAGTGCAGGGAAAACAGGTTTCCCTGGAATGGACTGAGACATCTGGGGGACTCTGGGAATGGTGACACGACCCTTGAGTCCCTCTCGCCTTTCCTGTGGAGAGCGCCTCCTCTTGAGATGCGACGGGAACGCCGGGAATTCTTTCCCGACCCCGCAAGGAAAGGATCCCTCGTCTGCAGCTATGAGGCGGAAAAGGGTCTCCTCTGGATGAAGGCGGGACGCTCGGTCTTCCTCTCGAGTGGAGATGGGAATGTCGAGGAACTTCTTGAGTTGCAGCAAGGGTGTGAAGGACCCTTTGGAAGTTCCAGAGGTTAGGTGTGATTAGCCTCGAGACGCCTCAGCGGAAATGGGCCTCATCTCGCCTGGAGGGGAGAACCTCCTGGATTTTCTCGAGTTGCGGCAGGTGCTTTCGACTTACGACGGGGACCTCAGGGACCCGCTCTGGTGGCCTCAGGAAAGGCCAGTCCCCATGCAAGTTGCTCGGGGGCCTCTCGGGATTCCTCTACCCTCGATGCCGGGGCCTAAGATCTTGTGTGGAGTCGGTGCCGGAACCTGAGGATTCCTCTCCAGTGCTGACATGGATCTTGGGGTACTTCTGGAGTCTCCCCAGGGGAGTCAGTCCTCCTCTCGAGTGGGGGCATGCACGTGCGCTTTCCTCCCGGGCTGTAGCAGCAGTCTCACGCTTCCCTTCGCGTATATCAAGGGATCTGTGGCTTTCCCTCGAGGCTATCCCACCAGGCTTTCCCACGAGGCTTTCCCACAGGGCTGTCCCACGTGCCACCGTAGTGTGAGTTGATTCTCGGCTTGAAAGTCGAGGCAGTGAAGGGAAAACAGGTTTCCCTGGACTGGACGGAGACATCTGGGGGACTCTGGGAATGGTGGCACGACCCTGGAGTTCCTCTCGCCTTTCCTGTGGAGAGCGCCTCCTCTTGAGATGCGACGGGAACGCCGGGAATTCTTTCCCGACCAGGCAGGGAAAGCATCCCTCGTCTCAAGCTATGAGGCGGAAACGGGGCTCCTCTGGATGTGGGCGGGACTCTGGTGTTTCCTCTCGAGTGGAGACGGGTATGTCGGGGAACTTCTTGAGTTGCAGCAAGGGTGTGAATGACACTTTGGAAGTTCCAGAGGGTAGATGTGATTAGCCTCGAGACGCCTCAGCAGAAATGGGCCTCATCTCGCCTGGAGGGTGGAACCTCCTGGATTTTCTGGACTTGCGGCAGGTGATCTCGACTTACGACTGGGACCTCAGGGACCCGCTCTGGTGGCCTCAGGAAAGGCCAGTCCCCATGTGAGTTGCTCGGGGGCCTCTCGGGATTCCCTTCCGTCGATACCGGGGCCTAAGACATTGTGTGGAGTCGGTGCCGGAACCTGAGGATTCCTCTCTAGTGCTGCCATGGATCTTCGGGTACTTCTGGAGTCTCCCCAGAGGAGTCAGTCCTCGTCTCGAGTGGGGGCATGCACGTTCGATTTCCTCCCGAGCTGTAGCAGCAGTGTCACGCTTCCCTTCGCATGGATCAAGGGATCTGTGGCTTTCCCACGAGGCTTTCCCACAGGGCTGTCCCACGTGCCACCGTGGTGTGAGTCGATCCTCGGCTTGAAAGTCGAGGCACTGCAGGGAAAACAGGTTTCCCTGGAATGGACTGAGACATCTGGGGGACTCTGGGAATGGTGGCACGACCCTGGAGTTCCTCTCGCCTTTCCTTTGGAGAGAGCCTCCTCTTGAGATGCGACGGGAAGGCGGGGAATTCTTTCCCGACCTCGCAGGGAAAGGATCCCTCCTCTTGAGCTAGGAGGCAGTAACGGTTCTCCTCTGAATGTGGGCGGGACTCTCGTGCTTCCTCTCGAATGGAGACGGGTAAGTCGGGGAACTTCTTGAGTTGCAGCAAGGGTGTGAAGGACCCTTTGGAAGTTCCAGAGGTTAGGTGTGATTAGCCTCGAGACGCCTCAGCGGAAATGGGCCTCACCTCGCCTGGAGGGGAGAACCTCCTGGATTTTCTCGAGTTGCGGCAGGTGCTCTCGACTTAAGACGGGGTCCTCAGGGACCCGCTCTGGTGGCCTCAGGAAAGGCCAGTCCCCATGCGAGTAGCTCGGGGGCCTCTCGGGATTCCTCTCCCGTCGATGCCGGGGCCTAAGACCTTGTGTGGAGTGTGTGCCAGAACCTGAGGATTCCTCTCCAGTGCTGACATGGATCTTGGGGTAATTCTGGAGTCTCCCCAGGGGAACCAGTCCTCGTCTCGAGTGGGGGCATGCACGTGCGATTTCCTCCCGAGCTGTAGCAGCAGTGTCACTCTTCCCTTAGCGTTCATCAAGGGATCTGTGGCTTTCCCTCGAGGCTTTCCCACGAGGCTTTCCCACGAGGCTTTCCCACAGGGCTGATCCCACGTGCCACCGTGGTGTGAGTCGATCCTCGGCTTCAAAGTCGAGGCAGTGCAGGGAAAAGAGATTTCCCTGGACTGGACTGAGACATCTGGGGGACTCTGGGAATGGTGGCACGACCCTGGAGTTCCTCTCGCCTTTCCTGTGGAGAGCACCTCCTCTTGAGATGCAACGGGAACGCGGGGAATTCTTTCCCCACCTCGCAGGGAAAGGATCCCTCCTCTCGAGCTCGGAGGCGGAAACAGGTCTCCTCTGGATGTGGGCGGGACTCTCGTGCTTCCTCTCGAGTTTAGACGAGGTATGTCGGGGAACTTCTTGAGTTGCAGCAAGGGTGTGAAGGACCCTTTGGAAATTCCAGATGTTAGATGTGATTAGCCTCCAGACGCCTCAGCGGAAATGGGCCTCATCTCGCCTGGAGGGGAGAACCTCCTGCATTTCCTCGAGTTGCGGCAGGTGCTCTCGACTTACGACAGGGACCTCACGGACCCGCTCTGGTAGCCTCAGGAAAGGCCAGTCCCCTTGCGAGTTGTTCGGGGGCCTATCGGGATTGCTCTCCCGGTGATGCCGGGACCTAAGATCTTGTGTGGAGTCGGTCCCGGAACCTGAGGATTCCTCTCCAGTGCTGACATGGAACTTGGGGTACTTCTGGTGTCTCCCCAGGGGAGTCAGTCCTCACCTCGAGTGAGGGCATGCACGTGCGATTTCCTCCCGAGCTGTAGCAGCAATGTCACGCTTCCCTTCGCGTGGATCAAGGGATCTGTGGCTTTCCCTCGAGGCTTTCCCAGGAGGCTTTCCCATGAGGCTTTCCCACAGGGCTGTCCCACGTGCCACCGTTGTGTGAGTGGATCCTCGGCTTGAAAGTCGAGGCAGTGCAGGGAAAACAGTTTTCCCAGGAATGGACTGAGACATCTGGGGGACTCTGGGAATGGTGGCACGACCCTGGAGTTCCTCTCGCCTTTCCTGTGGAGAGAGCCTCCACATGAGATCCGACAGGAACACCGGGAATTCTTTCCCGACCACGCAGGGAAAGGATCCCTCCTCTCGAATTAGGAGGCGCAAACGGGGCTCCTCTGGATGTGGACGGGACTCTCGTGCTTCCTCTCGAGTGGAGACGGGTATGTTGGGGTACTTCTTGAGTTGCAGCAAGGGTGTGAAGGACCCTTTCGAAGTTCCAGGGGTTAGGTGTGATTAGCCTCGAGACGCCTCAGCAGAAATGGGCCTCATCACACCTGGAGGGGAGAACCTCCTGGATTTTCTCGAGATGCGGCAGGTGCTCTCGAATTACTACCGGGACCTCAGGGACCCGCTCTGGTGGCCTCAGGAAAGGCCAGTCCCCATGCGAGTTGCTCGGGGGCCTCTCGGGATTCCTCTCCCCTCGATGACGGGGCCTAAGATCTTGTGTGTAGTCGGTGCCGGAACCTGAGGATTCCTCTCCAGTGCTGACATGGAACTTGGGGTACTTCTGGAGTCTCCCAAGGGGAGTCAGTCCTCATCTCGAGTGAGGGCATGCACGTGCGCTTTCCTCCCGAGCTGGAGCAGCAGTGTCACGCTTCCCTTTGCGTGGATCAAGGGATCTGTGGCTTTCCCACGAGGCTTTCGCACAGGGCTGTCCCACGTGCCACCGTGGTGTGAGTCGATCCTCGGCTAGAAAGTCGAGGCAGTGCAGGGAAAACAGGTTTCCCTGGAATGGACTGAGACATCTGGGGGACTCTGGGAATGCTGGCATGACCCCGGAGTTCCTCTCGCCTTTCCTGTGGAGAGCGCCTCCTCTTGAGTTGCGACAGGAATGCCGGGAATTCTTTCCCGAGCACGCAGGGAAAGTATCCCTCCTCTCGAGTTAGGAGGTGGAAACGGGGATCCTCTAGATGTGGTCGGGACTCTCGTGCTTCCTCTCGAGTGGAGACGGGTATGTTGGGGAACTTCTTGCAGTTGCAGCAAAGGTGTGAAGGACCCTTTGGATGTTCCAGAGGTCAGGTGTGATTAGCCTCAGGACGCCTCAGCGGAAATGGGCCTCATCTCGCCTGAAGGGGAGAACCTCCTGGATTTTCTCGAGTTGCTGCTGGTGCTCTCGACTTACGATGGGGACTTCAGGGACCCGCTATGGTGGCCTCAGGAAAGGCCAGTCCCCATTCGAGTTGCTCGTTGGCCACTCGGGATTCCTCTTCCATCGAAGCCGGGGCCTCAGACATTGTGTGGAGTCGGTGCCGGAACCTGAGGATTCCTCTCCAGTGCCGACATGGATCTTGGGGTACTTCTGGAGTCTCCCCATGGGAGTCAGTCCTCGTCTCGAGTGGGGCATGCACGTGTGCTTTTCTCCCGAGCTGTAGCAGCAGTGTCATGCTTCCCTTCGCGTGGATCAAGGGATCAGGGGCTTTCCCTCGAGGCTTTCCTACAAGGCTTTCCCACGAGGCTTCCCCACAAGGCTGTCCCCCGTGCCACCGTAGTGTGAGTTGACCTCGGCTTGAAAGTCGAGGCAGTGCAGGGAAAACAGGTTTGCCTGGAATGAACTGAGAAATCTGGGGGACTCCTGGAATGGGGCCTGATCCTGGAGTTCCTTTCGCCTTTCCTGTGGAGAGCACCTCCTCTTGAGATGTGACGGGAACGCTAGGAATTCTTTCCCTACCACGCAGGGAAAGGATCCCTCCTCTCGAGCTAGCGGGCGGAAACGGGGCCACTCTGGAAGTGGGCGGGACTCTCGTGTTCCTCTTGAGTGGAGACGGGTATGTCGGGGAACTTCTTGAGTTGCAGGAAGGGTGTGAAGGACCCTTTGGAAGTTCCAGAGTTTAGTGTGATTACCCCCTATTTGCCTCAGCAGAAATGGGCCTCATCTCGCCTGGAGGGGAGAACTTCCTGGATTTTCTCGAGTTGCGGCTGGTGCTCTCGACTTACGATGGGGACCTCAGGAACCCGCTCTGGTGGCCTCAGGAAAGGCCAGTCCCCATGCGAGTTGCTCGGGGGCCTCTCGGGATTCCTCTCCCGTCGATGTCGGGGCCTAGGACCTTGTGTTGAGTCCGTGCCGGAACCTGAGGATGCTTCTCCAGTGCTGACATGGATCTTGGGGTACTTCTGGAGTCTCCCCAGTGGAGTCAGTCCTCGTCTCGAGTGGGTCGATGCACGTGCACTTTCCTCCCGAGCTGTAGCAGCAGTGTCCCGCTTCCCTTCGCGTGGATCAAGGGATCTGTGGCTTTCTCTCGAGGATTTCCCACGAGGCTTTCCCACAGGGCTGTCCCACGTGCCACCGTGGTGTGAGTCGACCTCGGCTTGAAAGTCGAGGCAGTGCAGGGAAAACAGGTTTCCCTGGAATGGACTGAGGCATCTGGGGGACTCTGGGAATGGTGGCACGACCCTCGAGTTGCCTCTCGCCTTTCCTGTGGAGAGCACCTCCCCTTGAGAAGCGACAGGAATGCCGGGAATTCTTTTCCGAGCTCTAAGGGAAAGGATCCCACCTCTCGAGCTATGAGGGGGAAAAGGGGCTCCTCTGGATGTGGGCGGGACTCTCGTGCTTCCTCTCGAGTGGAGACCGGTATGTCGGGGAACTTCTTTAGTTGCAGCAAGGGTGTGAAGGACCCGTTGGAAGTTCCAGAGGTTAGGTGTGATTAGCCTCGAGACGCCTCTGCGGAAATGGGCCTCATCTCGCCTGGAGGGGAAAACCTCCTGGATTTTCTCGAGTTTCGGCAGGTGCTCTCGACTTACGACGGGGACCTCAGGGACCCGCTCTGGGGGCCTCAGGAAAGGCCAGTCCACTTGCGAGTTGCACGGGGGCCTCTCGGGGGCCTCTCTGGTTTCCTCTCCCGTCGATGCTGGGGCCTAAGATCTTGTGTGCAGTCGGTGCCGGAACCTGAGCATTCCTCTCCAGTGCTGACATGGATCTTGCGGTACTTCTGGAGTCTTCCTGGTGGAGTCAGTCCTCGTCTCCAGTGGGGGCAGGCTCGTGAGCTTTCCTCCCGAGCTGTAGCAGCAGTGTCACACTTCCCTTTGCGTGGATCAAGGGATCAGTGGCTTTCCCTCGAGGCATTCCCACGAGGCTTTCCCACGAGGCTTTCCCACAGGGCTGTCCCACGTGCCACCGTGGTGTGAGTCGATCCTCGGCTTGAAAGTCGAGGCAGTGCAGGGAAAACAGGTTTCCCTGGAATAGGACGGAGACATCTGGTTGACTCTGGGAATGGTGGCACGACCCTGGAATTCCTCTCGCCTTTCCTGTGGAGAGCGCCTCCTCTTGAGATGCGACGGGAACGCCGGGAATACTTTCCCGACCACGCAGGGAAAGGATCCCTCCTCTCTAGCTAAGAGACGGAAACGGGGCTCCTCTGGATGTGGCCGGGACTCTCGTGCTTCCTCTCGAGTGGAGACGGGAATGTCGGGGAACTTCTTGAGTTGCAGCAAGGGTGTGAAGGACCCTTTGGAAGTTCCAGAGCTTAGGTGTGAATAGCCTCGAGACGCCTCAGCGGAAATGGGCCTCATCTCCCTGGAGGGTAGAACCTCCTGTATTTTCTCGAGTTGCAGCAGGTGCTCTCGACTTACGAAGGGGATCTCAGGGACCCACGCTCGTGGCCTCAGGAAAGGCCAGTCCCCATGCGAGTTGCTCGGGGGCCTCTCGGGATTCCTCTCCCGTCGATGCCGGGGCCTCAGATCTTGTGTGGAGCCGGTGCCGGAACCTGAGGATTCCTCTCCAGTGCTGGCATGGATCTGGGGGTACTTCTGGAGTCTCCCCAGTGGGAGTCAGTCCTCGTCTCGAGTGGGGGCATGCACGTGCGCTTTCCTCCCGAGCTGTAGCAGCAGTGTCGCACTTCCATTCGCGTGGAATCAAGGGATCTGTGGCTTTCCCTCGAGGCTTTCCCACCAGGCTTTCCCACGAGGCTTTCCCACAGGGCTGTCCCACGTGCCACCGTGGTGTGAGTCGATCCTCGGCTTGAAAGTCGAGGCAGTGCAGGGAAAACAGGTTTCCCTGGAATGGTCTGAGACATCTGCCGGACTCTGGGAATGGTGGCAGGATCCTGGTGTTCCTCTCCCCTTTCCTGTGGAGAGCGCCTCCTCTTGAGATGCGACGGGAACGGCGGGAATTCTTTCCCCACCAAGCAGGGAAAGGATCCTCCTTTCGAGCCAGGAGGCGGAAACGGGGCTCCTCTGGATGTGGGTGGAACTCTCGTGCTTCCTCTAGAGTGGAGACGGGTATGTCGGGGAACTTCTTGAGTTGCAGTAAGGGTGTGAAGGACCCTTTGGAGGATCCAGAGGTTAGGTGTGATTAGACCCGAGAAGCCTCAGCGGAAATGGGCCTCATCTCGCCTGGAGGGGAGAACCTCCTGGATTTTCTCGCGTTGCGGCAGGCGCTCTCGACTTACGATGGGGACCTCAGGGAACCGCTCTGGTGGCCTCAGGATAGGCCAGTCCCCATGGGAGTTGCTCGGGGCCTCTCGGGATTCCTCTCCCGTCGATACCGCGGCCTAAGATCTTGTGTGGATTCGGTTCCGGAACCTGAGGATTTCCTCTCCAGTGCTGAAATGGATCTTGGGGAACTTCTGGACTCTCCTCAGTGGAGTCAGTCCTCGTCTCGAGTGGGGGCATACAAGTGCGCTTTACCTCTCGAGCTGTAGCAGCATTGTAACGCTTCACTTCGCGTGGATCAAGGGATCCGTGGCTTTCCCTCGAGGCTTTCCCACGAGGCTTTCCCAGGAGGCTTTCGCACAGGGCTGTCCCACGGGCACCGTGGTGTGAGTCGATCCTCTGCTTGAAAGTCGAAACAGTGCAGGGAAAACAGTTTTCCCTGGAATGGACTTAGACATCATGGAGGACTCTGGGAATGGTGGCATGACACTGGAGTTCCTCTCGCCTTTCCGTGGAGAGTGCCTCCTCTTGAGATTCGACGGGAACGCCGGGAATTCTTTCCCGACCACACAGGGAAAGGATCGCTCCTCTCGAGCTAGGAGGCGGAAACGGGGCTCCTCTGGATGTGGGCGGGACTCTACGTGCTTCCTCTCGAGTGGAGACGGGTAATGTAGGGGAACTTCTTGAGTTGCAGCAAGCGTGTGAAGGACCCTTTGGAAGTTCCAGAGGTTAGGTGTGATTAGCCTTGAGACGCCTCAGTGGAAATGGGCCTCATCTCTCCTGGAGGGGAGAACCTCCTGGATTTTCTCGAGTTGCGGCAGGTGCTCTCGACTTAGGAGTCGGGGACCTCAGAGACCCGCTCTGGTGGCCTCAGGAAAGGCCAGTCTCCCATGCGAGTTGCTCCGTGGGCCTCTCGGTATTCCTCTCCCGTCGATGCGGGGCCTAAGACCTTGTGTGGAGTCGGTGCCGGAACCTTAAGGATTCCTCTCCCGTGCTGACATGGATCTTGGGGTACTTTGGAGTCTCCCCAGGGGAGTCAGTCCTCGTCTCCAATTGGGGGCAGGTGCACATGCGCTTCCTCCCGAGCTGTAGCAGGGAGTGTCACGTTTCCCTTCGCGTGGATCAAGGGATCTGTGGCTTTCCTCGAAGCCTTCCCTCGAGGCTTTCCCACGAGGCTTTCCACTGGTCTGTCCCACGTGCCACCGTTGTGTGAGTCGATCCTTGGCTTGAAAGTCGAGGCAATGCAGGGAAACAGGTTTCCCTGGAATGGACGGAGATATCTGGGGGACTCTGGGAATGGTGACACGACCCTGGAATTCCTCTCGCCTTTCTTGTGGGAGAGCGCCTCCTCTTGAGATGCGACGGGAACAGGAATTCTGTCCCGACCACGCAGGGAAAGGATCCTCCTTTCGAGCTATGAGGCGGAAAGGGGCTCCTCTGGATGTGGGCGGGACTCTAGTGCTTCCTCTCGAGTGGAGACGGGTAATGTCGGGGAACTTCTTGAGTTGGCAGCAAGGGTGTGAAGGACCTTGACGCTTCCAGAGGTTAAGTGCGAATAGCCTCGAGACAGCCTCAGGCGGAAATATTCTTCCAGCAACACA
>NW_017191671.1:0-10671 GCF_001704415.2 Capra hircus
ACCCGTCTCCTCTCGAGAAAAAGCACGAGAGTCCGGCCACATCCAGAGGAGCCCGTTTCCGCCTCCTAGCTCGAGAGGAGGGATCCTTTCCCCTGCGAGGTGGGGAAAGAATTCCCCGCATTCCCGTCGCATCTCAAGAGGAGGCGCACATGGAAGGCGAGAGGAACTCCAGGGTCATGCCACCATTTCCAGAAGTTGCCCTGATGTCTCAGTCCATTCCAGGGAAACCTGTTTTCCCCTGCACTGCTCGACTTTTCAATCCGAGGATCGACTCACACCACGGTGGCACGTGGGACAGCCCTGTGGGAAAGCCTCGTGGGAAAGCCTCGTGGGAAAGCCTCCAAAGGAAAGCCAACAGATTCCTGGATCCACACGAAGGGAAGAGTGACACTGCTGCTACAGCTCGGGAGGAAATTGCACATGCATGCCCCCAATAGATATGAGGACTGACTCACCTGGGAGACTCCAGAAGTACCAAGATCCATGTAAGCACTGTAGAGGTATTCTCAGGTTCCGGCACGGACTCCACACAAGGTCTTAAGCGCCGGCATCGACGGGAGAGGAATCCCGAGAGGCCCCCGAGCAATTCGCATGGAGCCTGACCTTTCTGAGGCCACCAGAGCGGGTCCCTGAGGGTCCCCCCATCTTAAGTCCACAGCACCTTCCGCAACTCGAGAAAATCCAGGAGGTTCTCCCCTACAGGCGAGATGAGGCCCATTTCGCGCTGAGCCGTTTTGAGGCTAATCACATCTAACATCTGGAACTTCCAAAGGGTCCTTCACACCCTTGCTGCAACTCAAGAAGTTCCCGACATACCCGTCTCCACTCGAGAGGAAACACGAGAGTCAGGCCGCACATCCAGAAGAGCCCCATTTCGCCTCCTATCCGAGAGGAGGGATCCTTTCCCTGCGTGGTCGGAAAACAATTCCCGTGTTCCCATCGCATCTCAAGAGGAGGCACTCTCCACGGGAAAGGCGAGAGGAACTCCAGGGTCGTGCCACCATTTACAGAGTCCTCCAGATGTCTAAGTCCATTCAAGGGAAATCTGTTTTCCCCTGCACTGTTTCGACTTTCAAGCCGAGGATCGACTCACACCACGGTGGCACGTGGGATCGCCCTGTGGGAAAGACCTCGTGGGAAAGCCTCGTGGGAAATCCTCGTAGGAAAGCCTTGAGGGAAAGCCTAGGAATCCCTGATCCACGCGAAGGGTAGAGTGACACTGCTGCTACAGCTCGGATAGGAAAACGCACGTGCATGCCCCAATCGAGACGAGGACTTGACTCCCTCTAGAGACTCCAGAAGAACCCCAAGATCCATGTCAGCACTGGAGAGGAATCCTCAGGTTCCGACAACCGACTCCACACATGGTCTTACGCCCCGGCATCGACGGGAGAGGAATCCCGAGAGGCCCCCGAACAACTCGCATGGGGACTGGCCTTTCCTGAGGCCACCAGAGCGGGTCCCTGAGGTCCCCGTCGTAAGTCGAGAGCACCTGCCGCAACTCGAGAAAATCCAGGAGGTTCTCCCCTCCAGGCGAGATGAGGCCCATTTCCGCTGAGCCATTTTGAGGCTAATACACATCTAACATCTGGAACTTCCAAAGGGTCTTTCACACCCTTGCTGCAACTCAAGAAGTTCCCCGACATACCCGTCTCCACTCGAGAGGAAGCACGAGAGTCAGGCCCACATCCAGAAGAGCCCCATTTCCGCCTCCTATACCTAGAGGAGGGATCCTTTCCCTGCGTGGTCGGGAAAACAATTCCCGGTGTTCCCATCGCATCTCAAGGAGGAGGCACTCTCCACGGGAAAGGCGAGAGGAACTCCAGGGTCGTGCCACCATTTACAGAGTCCCCCAGATATCTCAGTCCATTCCAGGGAAAACTGTTTTCCCTGCACTGCCTCGACTTTCAAGCCGAGGATCGACTCACACCAGGGTGGCACGTGGGACAGCCCTGTGCGAAAGCCTCGTGGGAAAGCCTCGTGGGGAAGCCTCGAGGGAAAGCCACAGAACCCTTGACATACGCGAAGGCAAGCGTGACACTGCTGCTACTGCTCGGGAGGAAAGGCGCACGTGCATGCCCCCACTCGAGACGAGGACTGACTCCCCTGGGGAGACGCGAGAAGTTCCCCAAGATCCATGTCAGCACTGGAGAGGAATCCTCAGGTTCCGCACCGACTCCACACAAGGTCTTAGGCGACTGCATCTACGGGAGAGGAATCCCGAGAGGGCCCGAGTAACTCGCATGGCGTCTGGCCTTTCCTGAGGCCATCAGAGAGGGTCCCTGATGTCCCCGTCATAACTCGAGAGCACCTGCCACAACTCGAGAAAATCCAGGAGGTTCGCCCCTCCAGGCGAGATGAGGCCCATTTCCGCTGAGGGGTCTCGAGGCTAATCACACCTAACCTCTGGAACTACCAAAGGGTCCTTCACAACCCTTGCTGCAACTCAACAAGTTCCCCCGACATATCCGCCTCCACTCGAGAGGAAGCACGAGAGTCCCGCCCACATCCAGAGGAGTCCCGTTTCCGCCTCCTAGCTCGAGAGGAGGGATCCTTTCCCTGCGTGTTCGGGAAAGAATTCCCGGGATCCCGTCGCATCTCAAGAGGAGGCGCTCTCCACAGGAAAGGCGAGAGGAACTCCTGGTTGGTGCCACCATTCCCAGAGTCCCCCAGATGTCTCAGTCCATTCCAGGGAAACCCGTTTTCCCTGCACTGCCTCGACTTTCAAGCCGAGAATCGACTCACACCACGGTGGCACGTGGGACAGCCCTGTGGGAAAGCCTCGTGGGAAAGCCTCGAGGGAAAGCCACAGATCCCTTGATCCACGCGAAGGGAAGCGTGACACTGCTGCTTCAGCTCGGGAGCAAATCTCACGTGGATGCCCCAACTCTGAGACGAGGACTGAGTCCCCTGGGTAGGCTCCAGAAGTTTCCCCAAGATCCATGTCAGCACTGGAGAGTAATCCTAGGTTCCGACACCAATTCCACACATGGTCTTAAGCCCCGGCATCGACGGGAGAGGAATCCCGAGAGGCCCCTGAGCAACTCACATGGGGTTTGGCCTTTCCTGAGGCCACCAGAGCAGGTTCCCTGAGGTCCCCGTCGTAAGTCGAGAGCACCTGCCGCAACTCGAGAAAATCCAGGAGGTTCTCCCCTCCAGGGGAGATGAGGCCCATTTCCGCTGAGGCTTCTAGAGGCTAATCACACCTAACTTCTGGAACTTCCAAAGGGTCCTTCTCACCCTTGCTACAACTCAAGAAGTTCCCCGGCATACCCGACTCCACTCAGGATGAAGCACGAGAGTCCCGCCCACATCCAGAGGAGACCCGTTTCCGCCTCCTTGCTCGAGAGACGGGTTCCTTTCCCTGCGTGGTCGGGAAAAGAATTCCCGGCGTTTCCTGTCGCATCTCAAGAGGAGGCACTCTCCACAGGAAAGGCGTGAGGAACTCCAGGGTTGTGCCACCATTCCCAGAGTCCTTCAGATATCTCAGTCCATTCCAGGGAAACCTGTTTTCCCTGAACTGTTTAGACTTTCAAGCCGAGGATCGACTCACACCACGGTGGCACGTGGGACAGCCCTATGGGAAAGCCTCGTGGGAAAGCCTCGAGGGAAAGCCACTGATCCCTTGATCCACGTGAAGGGAAGCGTGACACTGCTGCTACAGCCTCGGGAGGAAAGCATACGTGCATGCCCCCACTCGAGACGAGGACTGAGTCCCCTGGGGAGACTCCCGAAGTACTCCAAGATCCATGTCAGCATTGGAGAGGAATCCTCAGGTTCCGGCACCGACTCCACACAAGGTCTTATGACCGGCATCGACGGGAGAGGAATCCAGAGAGGCCCCCGAGCAACTCGCATGGGGACTGGCCTTTCCTGAGGCCACCAGAGCGGGTCTCTGAGGTCCCCGACCTAAGTCGAGAGCACCTGCCGCAACTCGAGAAAATCCAGGAGGTTCTCCCCTCCAGGAGAGATAAGGCCCATTTCCGCTGAGGCGTCTCAAGGCTAATCACACCTAACCTCTGGAACTTCCAAAAGGTCCTTCACACCCTTGCTGAAACTCAGGAAGTTCCCGTGCATACCCGTCTCCACTCGAGAGGAAGCACGAATGTCCCGCCCACATCCAGAGGAGCCCCGTTTCCGCCTCCTAGCTCGAGAGGAGCGATCCATTCCCTGCGTGGTCGGGAAAGAATTCCCGGCGTTCCCGTCGCATCTCAAGAGTAGGCACTCTCCACGGGAAAGGCGAGAGGAACTCCAGGGTCTTGCCACCATTCCCAGAGTCCTCCAGATGTCTAAGTCCATTCAAGGGAAACCTGTTTTCCCTGCACTGTTTCGACTTTCAAGCAGAGGATCGACTCACACCACGGTGCCACGTGGGACAGCCCTGTGGGAAAGCCTCGTGGGAAAGCCTCGTGGGAAAGCCTCGAGGGAAAGCCACAGATCCCTTGATCCACGCGAAGGGAAGCGTTACAATGCTGCTACAGCTCGAGAGTAAAGCGCACTTGTATGCCCCCACTCGAGACGAGGACTGAAACCACTGGGGACAGTCCAGAAGTTCCCCAAGATCCATTTCAGCACTGGAGAGGAATCCTCAGGTTCCGGAACCGACTCCACACAATGTCTTAGGCCCCGGCATCGACGGGAGAGGAATCCCGAGAGGTCCCCGAGCAACTCGCATGGGGACTGGCCTTTCCTGAGGCCTCCAGAGCCGGTCCCTGAGGACAACGTCTTAAGTCGAGAGCACCTGCGCAACTCGAGAAAATCCAGGAGGTTCTCCCCTCTAGGCGAGATGAGGCCCATTTCCGCTGCGGTGTCTCGAGGCTAATCACACCTAACCTCTGGAACTTCCAAAGGGTCCTTCACACCCTTGCTGCAACTCAAGAAGTTCCCCGACTTACCCGGCTCCACTCGAGAGGAAGCACGAGAGTCCCGCCCACATCCAGAGGAGACCCGTTTCTGCCTCATAGCTCAAGAGGAGGGATCCTTTCCCTGCGTGGTCGGGAAAGAATTCCCACGTGTTCCCGTTGCATCTCAAGAGGAGTCGCTCTCCACAGGAAAGGCGAGAGGAACTCCAGGGTCGTGCCACCATTCCCTGAGTCCCCCAGATGTCTCCGTCCATTCCAGGGAAACCTGTTTTCCCTGCACTGCCTCGACTTTCAAGCCGAGGATCGACTCACACCACGGTGGCACGTGGGACAGCCCTGTGGGAAAGCCTCGTGGGAAAGCCACAGATCCCTTGATCCACGCGAAGGGAAGCGTGACACTGCTGCTACAGCTCGGGAGGAAATCGCACGTGCATGCCCCCACTCGAGACGAGGACTGACTCCCCTGGGGAGACTCCAGAAGTACCCCAAGATCCATGTCAGCACTGGAGAGGAATCCTCAGGTTCCGGCACCGACTCCACACAATGGTCTTAGGCCCCGGCATCGACGGGAGAGGAATCCCGAGAGGCCCCCGAGCAACTCGCATGGGGACTGGCCTTTCCTGAGGCCACCAGAGCGGGTCCCTGAGGTCCCACGTCGTAAGTCGAGAGCACCTGCCGACAACTCGAGAAAATCCAGGAGGTTCCACCCTCCAGGCGAGATGAGGCCCATTTCCGCTGAGGCGTCTCGAGGCTAATCACATCTACCCTCTGGAACTTCCAAAGGGTCCTTCACACCCTTGCTGCAACTCAAGAAGTTCCCCGACATACCCGACTCCACTCGAGAGGAAGCACGAGAGTTCCGCCCACATCCAGAGGAGCTCCGTTTCCGCCTCCTTGCTCGAGAGACGGGTTCCTTTCGCTGCTGGTCGGGAAAGAATTCCCGGCGTTCCTGTCGCATACTCAAGTGGAGGCACTCTCCACAGGAAAGGCGAGAGGAACTCCAGGGTCGTGCCACCATTCCAGAGTCCTCCAGATATCTCAGTCCATTCCAGGGAAACCTGTTTTCCCTGCACTGTTTCGACTTTCAAGCCGAGGATCGACTCACACCACGGTGGCACGTGGGAGAGCCCTGTGGGAAAGCGTCGTGGGAAAGCACGTGGGAAAGCCTCGAGGGAAAGCCACAGATCCTTGATCCACGCGAAGGGAAGCGTGACACTGCTGCTACAGCTCGGGAGGAAATCGCACGTGCATAGCCCCCACTCGAGACGAGGACTGACTCCCCTGGGGAGACTCCAGAAGTACCCAAGATCCATGTCAGCACTGGAGAGGAATCCTCAGGTTCTGGCACCCACTCCACACAAGGTCTTAGGCCCCGGCATCGACGGGAGAGGAATCCCGAGAGGCCCCCGAGCAACTCGCAAGGGGACTGGCCTTTCCTGAGGCCTCCAGAGCGGGTCCCTGAGGACAACGTCTTAAGTCGAGAGCACCTGCCGCAACTCGAGAAAATGCAGGAGGTTCTACCCTCCAGGCGAGATGAGGCCCATTTCCGCTGAGGCGTCTGGAGGCTAATCACATCTAACATCTGGAACTTCCAAAGGGTCCTTCACACCCTTGCTGCAACTCAAGAAGTTCCCCGACATACCCGTCTCCACTCGAGAGGAAGCACGAGAGTCCCGCCCACATCCAGAGGAGACCCGTTTCGGACTCCTAGCTCGAGAGGAGGGATCCTTTCCCTGCGTGGTCGGGAAAGAATTCCCGCGTTCCCGTCGCATCTCAAGAGGAGGCGCTCTCCACAGGAAAGGCGAGAGGAACTCCAGGGTCGTGCCACCATTCCCAGCGTCCCCCAGATGTCTCACTCCATTCCAGGGAAACCTGTTTTCCCTGCACTGCCTCGACTTTCGAAGCCGAGGATCGACTCACACCACGGTGGCACGTGGGACAGTCCTGTGGGAAAGCCTCGTGGGAAAGCCTCGTGGGAAAGCCTCGAGGAATGCCACAGATCCCTTGATCCACGCGAAGGGTAGCGTGACACTGCTGCTACAGCTAGGGAGGAAAGCGCACGTGCATGCCCCCACTCGAGACGAGGACTGACTCCCCTGGGGAGACTCCAGAAATACCCCAAGATGCATGTCAGCACTGGAGAGGAAACCTCAGGTTCAGGCACCGACTTCACACAAGATCTTAGGCCCAGGCATCTAAGGGAGAGGAGTCCCGAGAGGCCCCCGAGCAACTCGCATGGGGACTGGCCTTTCCTGAGGCCACCAGAGCGGGTCCCTGAGGTCCCCGTCGTAAGTCGAGAGCACCTGCCGCAACTCGAGAAAATCCAGGAGGTTCTCCCCTCCAGGCGAGATGAGGACCATTTCCGCTGAGGCTTCTCGAGGCTAATCACACCTAACCTCTGGAACTTCCAAAGGGTCCTTCACACCCTTGCTGCAACTCAAGAAGTTCCCCGACTTACCCGGCTCCACTCGAAAGGAAGCACGAGAGTCCCGCCCACATCCAGAGGAGACCCGTTTCTGCCTCCTAGCTCGAGAGGAGGGATCCTTTCCCTGCGTGGTCGGGAAAGAATTCCCGGCGTTCCGTCGCATCTCAAGAGGAGGCGCTCTCCACAGGAAAGGCGAGAGGAACTCCAGGGTCGTGCCACCATTCCCAGAGTCCCCCAGATGCTCAGTCCATAACCAGGGAAACCAGTTTTCCCAGCACTGCCTCGACTTTCAAGCCAAGGACGACTCACAACACGGTGGCACGTGGGACAGCCCAGTGGGTAAACGTCGTGGGAAAGCCTCGTGGCAAAGCCTCGTGCAAGTGGAAAGCCTCCACGGAAAGCCACAGATTCCTGGATCCACGCGAAGGGAAGCGTGACACTGCTGCTACAGCTCGGGAGGAAATTGCACGTGCATGCATCCACTAGAGACGAGGACTGACTCACCTGGGGAGACTCCAGAAGTACCCCAAGGTCCATGTAAGCACTGGAGAGGTTTTCTCAGGTTCCGGCACCGACTCCACACAAGGTATAAGGCCCGGCATCGACGGGAGAGGAATCCCGAGAGGCCCCCGAGCAACTCGCATGGTGACTGGCCTTTCCTGAGGCCACCAGAGCGGGTCCCTGAGGACCCCGTCTTAAGTCCACAGCACCTGCCGCAACTCGAGAAAATTCAGGAGGTTCTCCCCTTCAGGCGACATGAGGCCCATTTGTGCTGAGGCGTCTCGAGACTAATCACACCTAACCTCTGGAACTTCCAAAGGGTCTTTCCACACCCTTGCTGCAACTCAAGAAGTTCCTCGACATACCCGTTTCCCCTCGAGAGGAAGCACGAGAGTCCCGCCCACATCCAGAGGAGCCCCGTTTCCGCCTCATAGTTCCAGAGGAGGGATCCTTTCCCTAGCGTGGTCGGGTAAGTATTCCTGGCGTTCCCGTCGCATCTCAAGAGGAGGCGCTCTCCACAGGAAAGGCGAGAGGAACTCCAGGGTCGTGCCACCATTCCCAGAGTCCCCCAGATGCTCAGTCCATGCCAGGGAAACCAGTTTTCCCTGCACTGCCTCGACTTTCAAGCCGAGGATCGACTCATACAACGGTGGCACGTGGGACAGCCCTGTGGGAAAGCCTCGTGGGAAAGCCTCATGGGAAAGCCTCGAGGTAAAGCCCCTGATCCCTTGATCCACAAGAAGGGAAGCGTGACACTCCTGCTACAGCTCGGGAGCGCACGTGCATGCCCCCACTCGAGACGAGGACTGACTCCCCTGGGGAGACTCCAGAAGTACCCAAGATCCATGTCAGCACTGGAGAGGAATCCTCAGGTTCCAGCCACCGACTCCACAGCAAGGTCTTAGGCCCGCGGCATCGACGGGAGAGGAATCCCGAGAGGCCCCGAGCAACTCGCATGGGGACTGGCCTTTCCTGAGGCCACCAGAGCGGGTCCCTGAGGTCCCCGTCGTAAGTCGAGAGCACCTGCCGCAACTCGAGAAAATCCAGGAGGTTCTCCCCTCCAGGCGAGATGAGGCCCATTTCCGCTGAGGCGTCTCGAGGCTAATCACATCCTAAGCTCTGGAACTTCCAAAGGGTCCTTCACACCCTTGCTGCAACTCAAGAAGTTCCCCGACATACCCGTCTCCACTCGAGAGGAAGCACGAGAGTCCCGCCCACATCCAGAGGAGCCCGTTTCCGCCTCCTAGCTCGAGAGGAGGGATCCTTTGCCCTGCGTGGTCGGGAAAGAATTCCCGGCGTTTCCCGCTCGCATCTCAAGAGAGGGCGCTCTCCACAGGAAAGGCGAGAGGAACTCCAGGGTCGATGCCACCATTCCCAGAGTCCCCCAGATGGTCTCAGTCCATTCCAGGGAAACCTGTTTTCCCTGCACTGCTCGACTTTCAAGCCGAGGATCGACTCACACCACGGTGGCACGTGGGACAGCCCTGTTGGGAAAGCCTCGTGGGAAAGCCTCGAGGGAAAGCCGACAGATCCCTTGATCCACGCGAAGGGAAGCGTGACACTGCTGCTACAGCTCGGAAGGAAGCGCACGTGCATGCCCCCACTCGAGACGAGGACTGACTCCCTGGGGAGACTCCAGAAGTACCCCAAGATCCATGCCAGCACTGGAGAGGAATCTCAGGTTCCGGCACCGTCTCCACACAAGGTCTTGGGCCCCAGCATCTACGGAGAGGAATCCCGAGAGGCCCCGAGCAACTCGCATGGGGACTGGCCTTTCCTGAGGCCACCAGAGCGGGTTCTGACGTCCCTGTCGTAAGACGAGAGCACCTGCCGCAACTCGAGAAAATCCAGGAGGTTCGCCCTCCAGGCGAGATGAGGCCCATTTCCTGAGGCGTCTGGAGGCTAATCACATCTAACCTCTGGAACTTCCAAAGGGTCCTTCACACCCTTGCTGCAACTCAAGAAGTTCCCCGACATACCCGTCTCCACTCGAGAGGAAGCACGAGAGTCCCGCCCACATCCAGAGGAGCCCCGTTTCCGCCTCCTAGCTCGAGAGGAGGGATCCTTTCCCTGCGTGTTCGGGAAAGAATTCCCGGCATTCCGTCGCAAGTCAAGAGGAGGCGCTCTCCACAGGAAAGGCGAGAGGAACTCCAGGGTCGTGCCACATTCGCAGAGTCCCCCAGATTTCTCAGTCCATTCCAGGGAAACCTGTTTTCCCTGGACTGCCTCGACTTTCAAGCGAGGATCGACTCACACCACGGTGGCACGTGGACAGTCCTCCTGGGAAAGCCTCGTGGGAAAGCCTCGAGGGAAAGCCCCTGATGCCTTGATCCACGCGAAAGGGAAGCGTGACACTGCTGCTACAGCTCGGGAGGAAAGAGCATGTGCATGCCCCCACTCGAGACGAGGACTGACTCTCCTGGGGAGACTCCAGAAGTACCCCAAGATCCATGTCAGCACTGGAGAGGAATCCACAGGTTCGGCACCGACTCCACTCAAGGTCTTAGGCCGGCATCGAGGGGAGAGGAATCCCGAGAGGCCCGAGCAACTCGCATGGTGACTGGCCTTTCCTGAGGCCACCAGAGCGGCGTCCCTGAGGTCCCCGTCGTAAGTCGAGAGCACCTGCCGCAACTCGAGAAAATCCAGGAGTTCTCCCTCCAGGCGAGATGAGGACCATTTCCGCTGAGGCTTCTCGAGGTAATCACAGCTAACCTCTGAACTTCCGAAGGGTCCTTCACACCCTTGCTGCAACTCAAGAAGTTCCCGACTTACCCGGCTCCACTCGAAAAGGAAGCACGAGAGTCCCGCCCACATCCAGAGGAGACCCGTTTCTGCCCTCCTAGCTCGAGAGGAGGGATCCTTTCCCTGCGTGGTCGGGAAAGA